>NC_142797.1:21118038-21120538 GCF_049724085.1 Artemia sp. Qi Xiang Cuo | reverse complement strand
ACACGCTCTAATTCTCGCTTTTGCATATCTTCTAATTGCCCGTTTCTTTGCTCTTCATTTCCATTTAGACACGCTTTAATTCTCGTTTTCGCATATCTATGCGCGCGATCTATAGAAAACTATGCAAGCAAATTATAATCAGATAAACTTGCCAATAAATAATTATTTGTTTGCGACAGTAATGATCATTTCTTTTCTCTGTCTTTTTTTCTTCAAAATAAGAGAATATAGTGATTTGTTTCATGTCTAAATTCTAGATCAAATGTATCAGTTAAATTATCAACATCCAATTAAGCATGGGCGTTATAATTTTTCTCTATTGGAAGTCTTCACATTCAGAATATCTTATACATTCCAAGAGATTTCTCACAGATTTCATGAATTTTTCATGACATAATTCTGTTAACGTAGAAGTGAAACTACCTGTACGCACGAAATAAAAGCTGAAAATGCATTTTACTATTAAGACACTAACATATTATTTATATTAAAAAAACAACAACAGGCAAATGGATAAGCATCCATTTTGTACTTAGTCAAAACTCCGAGAATCTTAGCTATTTTTTTTTGCGAATCTCAGATTTTTTCTATCTTAACTCACATAGCAGTAGGCCTACTGATTTCCAAATGGGCCTTGTAATCTGAAAGAAATTTCTGCCAAATAAGTGTTTAGTGCAACAAATTGCATACAATCTGTCATTATCACTTGAAGTATGGACTAAGAAATGGACTTGGGACTCAAGGACTTTTATGATTTTTTTTTCTGTACTTCGGGTATTCTTTACAATTATAGCGATTCCCCGGAAATAAACACCATCTGGAAACAAGCTCCTCCCTTCGTACCAGATGCGGTTCCATCAGAACCTAACTTAAAGCATAAACTAACTAAACCCCTGTAACTTATAGTTTTAGTATCCATTCTGCAGATGAATGAAAATCATTGTCATATCTTATGGTGAATGTCCGAAATCTGGTTAATGTCAACATTCACCGGTGAATTTCCGAAATTCCTTTTTCTCTGGTTCGATTCAATTAGCTTTGCGAATCAGCTTTTTCAGTCGCATGCAAGCTTTGATGGCAAAAGTTAAAGTTAGGTTACGTTAAATTAGGCTATATATATATATATATATATATATATATCAGAAATGGCTTTAACCTAACGTGTCGCCATCAAACCTTGCATTAAATTGAAAAAGTTGACTGGCAACGCTGACTAAATCAAGGAGAAAAAAGACATTTTGGACATTCACCGGTGAATGTATAATTTGATTAATTTCAACTGAAAGTAAGGAGCAAAATTAAAACTTAAAACGAACAGAAATTATTCCGTATATGAGGGGGGTGCCCTTACCACGAATACCTCGCTCTTAACATTGAAGTATTATAGAGCTTTTAATAAAGCTTCGATTCTAATTAACCAGCTCTTGCGTTTCAGAAGCTCGATTATTAAGGAATTGTGACAAAAATCAGACTTTAACGTAAAGAGCGAGGTATTAAAGAGGAGGGCACTCCTTATACCACGGTAATAATTCTGTTCGTTTTAAGTTTCAATGTTACTGACGCACTTACTTTCAGTTGAAAAAACTTGTTTTTGTTATTTAATTTCTGATCGTTTTTCAAATCGTGTCGGATATCCCCCTCGGTGAAAATTTTTTCTCAGAAATACCCCAACCCCAGGAGAAAGTTGCTTCTGCAGAAAATTCCCCGATGGAGAATTTTCTCCCTAACGGAAAATTCTCATTCCCACCATGGAAAACCTCTCCAGACAATTCTAACCCAACTGAAAATTTGATCCAGGCTAAGAAAATTCTAATCGATTGTTCTAAGCTAAGATTCGAACAATGGCATACACCTAGGACTAGCGCTCACATTTGGCAAAAGACTAGCGGGATATAGCGCATTCTCCAAATGACTGACACCACAAAATATGCTATTAAAATATTGTAGCTATGAAACAATAAGTGTCGGTACGAATTCTGTAATTGATTAAAAAAAGATGTTACCTGAAAAACATGATCCTTTGTACAAGATTCTCAGCTCTGTTTTAATTCGACAGGCCTCTTCGTTCATCAAACAAATATTCCCATAAGTTTTGCCGTTTGATGCGCAAACCTCTGATAAGCTGTCTCCTGTCGGACAGTTAAAGCTACGGAGATTTTCAGGAGGGAATCCGATTCGGTCCCAAAATACAAACTTCATCATTTCCGCAAGTTGACAGCACACACGGATCTGAAAAAGAATAAAAATCGTACAAATCTTGATTCAAGTACAAGTCGAAGTCAAAATAATAAATTTAAACAAGTACAAAGGTATAGCCTATACACGCAGAGGAAGGGGACTTTAGGTACACGCTTTGCACCAGTGTGACATATATATATATATATATATATATATATATATATATATATATATATATATATATATATATATATATATATATATATATATATATATATATATATATATATATATATATATATATATATATATATATATATAT
>NC_142797.1:20861840-20910443 GCF_049724085.1 Artemia sp. Qi Xiang Cuo | reverse complement strand
GGCCGAGAAGCTATTGCTTCTCGAACTGAAATGGCAGGTAGTGGATAATGGGCATACGGGCTGGAATAAAATTAGGTTTTTAGATTCCTTTAGTTTTTTCCCCAAGGCATTGAGTCAATTGATTCAAGTGCAAAAAAGCGATAATTTTGATAGCTTTTCCTTGCTTAAACAGCACTTTCCAGACAGTGAAATGTATGACTTGTTGACCTGCAAAGGTGTATATGCATACGACTATTACTGTTCTGGCGCTCGCTTAAGTGAGGAGAAACTACCACCAATTGAAGCTTTTCACAATTCACTGACCAACAGTGAATGCACAGCCGAGGAGTATGAGTTTGCCAAGAAGGTTTGGTCCAAGGGGGATTGTATAAATGGGTGGGATTATTGTAGACTGTACTTGGCCAGTGACGTTCTAACTCTGTTGAATATAGTCTGTAAGAATACAGACCAAATCTATTCAGACTTCGGGTTAGATATAGGCTATTATTTTTCTACACCCCATTTAGTGAAGGACTTAATTTTAAAAATTAGTAGGGAGGAAATAGTCCTAATCACTGACGTAGATCAGCACTTTTTGTAGAGCGTTCAATGAGGGGGGGTATGTTTTTCATGGGGACCGCGTCTTATCAACCGATCCGAGCGGACAAAGCACCGGTCCAAAGTCAAATGCAGTGTTCTTGGACATGAACTCATTGTACCCCTCGGCAATGTCACACTACTCTTTGCCGTGTGGGAACTATCAATGGCTTGAGAATCCTTGTGAGTTCCCCGACATTACCACCGTCGAGGACATTGGGCCACAAGGATGGTTCTTTGAAGTTGACGGTCACATTCCGCTGGCGCTTCACGACTCAGTCAAAGATTTTGTCTTTCCCTGTATCAATCGGCCCGTGAGCAGGGACTCTCTGAGCCCCTACAATCGATCATTGGTTGAGGATATGGGGATGTATTGGACTCCCTCTAAACAGAAACTGATTGCTGATATGGACCCTAAAGAGAATATCGTTGTTCACCATGTGCTTTTGCACTGGATGGTGAGCAATGGTTTCAAGATCACCAAAATACACAGGGTCCTGCAGTTCAATCAGCGACCATATTTGAAAACGTTTATCGATACTTTTTTCGATAAACGCTCTAGAGCAAATTCAAAGGTGGAGAAGGAAATGTATAAGCTCATCCTAAATTCAGCGTTTGGCAAAATGTGTGAAAGCGTTCGTAATAGATCTCGCTGCGACGTCGTGACTGACCCTCTAGAGTGTGCACGAATTATTGCCGACCCCAATTTTACATCATTCACGAGCATAGAGGCCGGCATGGTTCTTCTACACAGGCGAAAGCGAAATGTAGTACTGAACAAGAATATTGCAGGCGGCAGTTCAGTACTAGAAATTTCAAAGAAGCTCATGTTGTCGTTCTTTTACAATGTGTGCAAGGTGCAATGGCCACGGGAGGGGGAGGTTCAAGTTTACTATGGTGATACAGATTCTCTGCTGTTAAAGGTAAATGGGACTGAAGATTTATTGGGTGATTTGTGAAATGGGGTGCACATCAGCTCGCGGATGGATTCCACCAACTGGAATCCATCTCTCTACCCCGAGTTGGTGAAACGTCAAGCCCACAACCAATTATTAAAATTAAAATCAGAGACGGGGAGTGATTTGTTATCCAGGGAGTTGTTCCCGGGTCCCAAAGTCTATTGCGTGGAAACACATAGTGAGGATGAAAAAACGGCGTGTAAAGGGGTACCTACACACTTTGTAAAAAGCAATTTTAACATGAGCGTATACAGAGACTGTGTAGAAAGTAGCCTAGTGCCGAGAGCACAAGTGCTTGCAATTGGCTCTCTACAGTATAGAAATTATACTGTGAGAGTGGAAAAAAATGCAATGTCGTGTATATCCGACAAGGTCTATGTGCTCGAGAATGGTGTGAGTGTCCTGCCTCATGGCCACTACCGTATTTCAGACCGAGTTGAATGCATAGACTATCGCAATCAACTTGGTCTGGATAAATTAACCTAACCAACTAACCAACTAACCACTCAACCTTTCATAAATTAACTAACCCAATCTCACTACTTTAACCACCACCACCACCACTAACCCAACCTCAACTAACCCATAGCAGTGACGACAACTATTCTTTTTCCACCGCAGCTCCCGGGGGAGAGGGGGTCCCTTCCCGCGGCCGCCCAGGGGGGGGGTCCCGCCCGCGGTCGGCCAGCCTTCGGCCCCACGGCCCTGGGGGTGGGGGGGGACACCACCTTCAAATTCACCGTAATCAAGTTCAACTGTGCTAGCGTTTCCGTGAGTGTGTGTATTTTCAAGTGTTTTCTGTGTTTTTGTTGTATAGAAAAGTGTTTTTTTTTTGTACAGAAAATTGTTTAAGTTGACAATAAGTGCTTTAAAAGATGGACAGAAAAGTGTTGTACAGAAAAGTGTTTAAAGACAATAAGTGCTGCTGATGGACAGAAAAGTGTTTTTTTTTTATAGAGTGTTATCGTTGTTCATGTTGAACAAATAGAGTTTTCATGTTGACCATGAAATTTTGTCAACTGCTCTTGTTGAACAAGTGTTATTATTTTTATCGTTGTGCAGTTCATGTTGACTGCAAATATTTGTTTTCATGCAGTGTCGAAATAAATATTGCCATGAAATATTGTTTTTTTTGTTGTTCTTAAATAGATAGATCCATGGGGAAATTACTACTTATTCATTGAGCACATAAGATTTGCATTTAGTTGCAGTCCAACTGTTGTCAGCAGCAGCATGTTTCAATTTAAAACACCCTTCATATCGTTTTTGTGTGCTCCTGCAATTTCGGTAAAAACGACACTTTTAGCTAGAATAATTCAAATTGTAATAAAATCTTTTTGGAAAAACCAAAAAAAATCTACTATTGCTATAGTATTTGGCATGAGTCCTATGATATAATAAAAGCTATTGCAACATCCATACCAATACAATTCATACGGGGACTTGATGTTGTCAATAGTATTGAACCGAACTCGGGGTTGATTATCGATGATTTGGCTGAATCCATTGAACAGTTCTCACAGGAGATGCTACAACTGTTCACCGTTCTCTCCCATCATGAACACATTTCCGTTACTCTGGTTCTACACAATCTGTTTCATCAGAGCAAATGTATGCGAACCCTTGCATTGAATTGCACCGTTTATATTATCTATCGAGTCGTTCGTGATTCTAGCTCACTCATAACTCTCAATAAACAGATATACCCCGGCGCCCCTAAAATTCTGTTGTCAGCGTAAACTCAGGCGACTAGCAAGCCCTACGGTTACATTTTGCTGGATCTTAATCAGAGCACGCCCGAAGATGTACGTCTATTCACCGACATTTTCAACAATGAAATTACAGTATATCTTCCGGTGAACAGTAGAAAAGGCTATTATTCACCATTATGACACTGAAGAAACTACACGAACAACGGTATCTGTTTTCTGTTTTAAGCACTTCAAAACCATTGCTTAGGAAGGCTATACTCAAACATGGGGTTGACAATGATTTCATTAATCTAATATCTGAACTTTGTTTAAATTTAACTGAGGGCAATGTTCAACTGCCAGAAGGTTTTAGACAACAGACAAAGCAACATCGTTCCACTGTACGCGCCTGGGATTTTAAAAACATGGTAAAAAAAATTAAAACAACACGGCTCCTTCAAGCAGGCGGTAGCTTTTTCACACTTTTACTACCGATAATTGCAGGACTTGTAAACAGTTTTCTCTAGTAAGAATGGCAAAACCCTATAAATTGACACCATTTGAACTTGTCCTCTCGCCCGTCGAACATTTTGAAGACAATCTAAGCAAATTCATTAATGATGAGAATATTACCGATGACAAAAAACTGCTTTTACTTCAAGATGCATTGCGACGTGTGGACAAACATAAACCTTATCGTGAGAGACCCGTCACAGATCCCCCTAAACAGGAAACATCTCCTCAAGATTCTGCAGCATCATCAAAGGAGAAAGAATTGAATTCGATTGTATTGAAAATTGGAAACCTATTGCCACTCACCTATCGAGAACAGAGTAAAAGAGTATTATCTTATCTCATGTTGGAAACTGGCGATCAAATTCAAGTCGAGAGCACAGGGAAACGAATTATAATTCAGGGAAAAGGTTATAATCTAGTTGATTTAATTTGTGATATGGTGACGAATCGTAAAGGACTCATATCCTTTGACGATAATCTATACACCTTTCTGTGTGTATCAAACTTTCCCAAAAGTCTTATTGGCAATAAGCAAATTCTAAAGAAACTACGAGAATATAGTCCTTCTCCTCCAACACCATTTAAAAAAGAAGAAGATTCAATATTTGAAGATACTAGCAGTGTTATTGATTTTACAACCCCAGTGGCTGCTAGTCAAAAGTGAAGACAAATTGATTCACCCTCCAGTGTGCAAAAGGGGAGTGGTCATTACACTACGTGTTTACGCTCAAAATGGATGAAGTTCTGAAAGGTGTCTATGAAAATATTGGCGAAGCGGGAAGTTTAAGTTCCCCCAAAACGCTTTCCAAAGCTGTCTCCGGCGCCACCACATTGGAAAAAGCAAAAGAGTATCTACAAAATGAATCGAGTTACACACTGCATCGAAATCACAGGCTTCGCAGTAAATAATATCGACAAACTAAAGCCTTTTTTTCTCTGTATACTATGCAAATGGATCTCTTAATTCTAGACACAATTCAACAACGTCACAATGCGCCCTACAAATATATTCTGGTGGCAATCAGTGTCTTTAGTCGCTATGCCTATGCCATTCCACTGCGATCAAAGAGAGGTGTTGAAGTTGCTAGGGCCATTGAAAGTATTCTAGAACAGGATTCATATAGAAAAATTCAATCGGATCGTGGCAGTGAATTTGTTAATCCCCATGTGCAAAAGGTTCTTTTGAAATATAATACAATACTTTATCATAGTCACAGTCCTATAAAGGCTGCATTGGTTGAACGATTAATAAGAACGATTCGTCTATTAATTTCAAGATATTGTACTTTGAAAAATACATCAGATTTTATTCATAATCTAGATAAAATCATGTAGATATATATTCAACAACCACATCGATCTTTGTCCAACTCTAGTCCTCAGGATGTTCATTACAGTGAAAATACATTTGATGATCTTCTAATAAAATACACAAATGGTTACACAGAGAAAAAGAAAAAATAAATTAACTGTTGGTGATACAGTTCAAAGTAAAATAACCACCAAGATTTTTGAAACGGAAACGCATTTATGGATAACCGAACTTTTTAAAGTGTCCAAAATTTTAGACGCAGAACCCACTAATTATCGTCTGCGAGATACCAAAAATTACGAGATTCTTGATGGTTTTTATGACTTTATACTGCCAAAAGTTAGAAACACTAGCGGAATGTATCAAATTGAAAAGATATTAAAGAGTCGTACACGCCATGGCAAGAGACAGTTGTTTGTTCGCTGGCTAGGATACAACTCAGATTTTGATTCTTGGGTCAGTGTTGAAGAAATCGACAATGCCCAATTATTTCTATGTGACTTTCATGTCCAATGTTTCTGATCCTTTCTACAATGACCTGAATAGAACAAGTGATTTTTGGATAAAACACACCCTCACCGTCGAATTCGATAAAGTAAAGTATGAAGAGGCTCTTGTTGACTGTATTCTCAAAAATAAATATAACATACTGAGAAAAAATCGTACATATGAAATAAAAATCATACAATCTGATTGGCCGCCACCAACAGGGGATCAAGAAAATATTAAAAAAATAACTGGGTATTACTATACGGACAACGAAGGAACAGATAAGAAACGAACCATCTGGTCCCATTTCTGTCGTTCTATTCATGCTAGAATGTTCGATCGTACGTATTGAGTCGTCCATTTACTCCATACAATGTCAGAATGCAAGATATACAGTATATCATACCTAGACCAAGACAATAATATAATTAATAATAAAATGAAGGATGTTCTTGGCTTTAAGCTCAATATAATCAATGGTAAAAGTGCCGGAAAACTAATTTCATTTTCGCTTACTACCCGCCTGCCTTCTCCACGGACACCTGTATATTTCTCTACGCCTCATTTGTGGAAAAATCCCGGGTTGGTAATTCAAATTTTCTCCTCCTACGTGTTCTTGAGCAAAAAACCAATCGAGGGCATATTCGTCATTACAATAAAAGGCATCTTCAGTATATTTCTGTAGACACTTCCTATTTGGAACTCTGTCAGTTAACACTAAGAACCGAATTGGGTGATCCCATAGCAATTTCAAAAGGTTTGGCTGTGATTACATGCCATTTTCGACCCATCGTTCAACAGCAAGATGTCTAATAAAAAAGTGGTATTCAATTGTCCTGATATTGACTGCTATGTTAATACTCTTGGTCCAAGACAACTGGGCAATGGACTGGACTATTACAAAGGACACTTACCAATGTCTGACTACGGTCTTGGCAGTTGGTTTGATAGGCTGCTTCGTTCTGCACTACCTCTGGCTAGAATATATATTGTACCAGTTGTAACAGATCTTGCATCCTCGAAGCCAAATTACTGGGGCTCTGGCAAGGATTTTAATAAAAGTGCTTCGGAAAATATCAGATCCAGTGCACGACCCCATGGTGAGAGGTTAAAACAGGCTGTTAAAGGTCTAAAAAGGTCGAGAAACAATGAATACCTCCACAGCATATGCTCAGTACGGAAACAAAAGACATCATCCCTTTTGTCAACTACCCGAAGGGAATAGAGGCTCTGCGTTATACCAAGAATTCCCAGGAAGACAATTTATAGATCGACAATAGATTTCTTCTCGAAGGATGTTATACCTGTCGCATAAGAACTCTCAACCTTTAATCACCGCCTCATTGAATCTATTCAATGCTGAAATTGTTGATGTGAGTGTCAAGCATGGATACTATGAACAATTTTATCCACAACAACCCCTCTCCGATAATATCCACTTTCAAATTTATTCCAATGAAGACTACTTTATGGACATGTCTTCAACATTTATAGATTTGCAAATGAAAGCCCGGAAATCCGATAATACAATGCCAATTCGGGGAGATGGAATATCCCATGAAAATTGTGTACTACATAATTTATTTCGTCAAACTAGGGTCTACATCAATGATACACTGGTGAGCACAAGCAACAATCTCTCCAATATAAAAGCTATATCCAACTTATGCTGATGACACCTAAGTCATATAAGGAATTGAATGGCACCTCCAATGTACATGAACATATTAATAATACTGATAGTACAGATGCACTTAAAAATGCTACAACTAGTGAATTACATCTAGTTAGAAAAATATATCATGAAATATTTAATATACCCCAATGGCTGCCGCCCAATGTTAAAGTAGATATAAAACTAACGCTTGCACCATCCAATTTTATATTGAGAAAAGAACTTGCTGCCAATCCTGATGTAAGTCTCTCCCTCACCTCGGCAATACTTCATGTACGCAAACAACAGGTCATGAGTTCTGTTGCTTTGGCTGTGGAAAAACTGAGAGCCAATGGCAACAATATTAAACTACTTGTTCCTCATACAATCACCAATCAACGTCATATTACAATGGGGTCACGCACCTTCACCGATTCATCCTTTATCAATGGTGAAATCCCGTCAAAACTTGCGTTGCCATTTTTAAAAAGCACCAGTGCAATAGGATCATGGACTGAATGCCCACATAAATTCGAAATGTTTGAACTTTCATCTCGTTTGTGCAAAGTAAACTGTATCCCACTCTACAATCGATCTTTTAATAAATCATATAGAACATTGTACGAGCTGACCATGCAAACCCTATACACTGACTCTCAACTATGCGAAAATGGTATAACCGAAAATATGTTTGCTAAAACACATGATATCATTGTACTGGATTTGTCGGGTACACAGGATATGAGTATAGTACGTACGGGGAGTGTGCGTTTAGAGTGTACGCTTAGAGTGTACACTAATCTCACTAAATCAATATGAAACCTATTGGGAAATCACTCCCGAAGGCAGTGTTCTACTAGACTTGGCGCCATGAACACCAGTCAAATAATCAATGTATTTAATATGGACCCCTACATGTCTCAGTACAAATCCTATTGTCTGCCCTCGGACTATATTGGAAAAATTCAAAGTGTCAACAATACCCTGAATATTGTTAATAGCAGTCCGTCGACTATGCTGACGGGTCTTTGGCTGTGCATCTTTCAACAATGAAGACGATTGAATTGTTTGATCCTCTTGGTCTACCCTATACATTCTACACACCTCACATCAGCAACTATATTGAGAGCAGTGGAAAAACTATTATTCAAAATTGGAAGAGGGTTCAGGATCTAACGACTAAAGGCTGTGGCTTCCATGCACGTCTATATTGTGTATTCCAATGTTACGGATATACTTAACTGCATTTGCTCCTTAGAGATGGTCACAATCCACTTCTGAACGAATTTTTAGTTGAGAAAATACCTTCAAGTATATATGGTATCTATTTCTGTAACCTACAAGTAAAGTACTTAAAAAATACATTTGAATTTGTTTATTAATAAAATGTATATATACAACAATGTCTTTAAATCTTCACTTTAGATGTCTTCATCTTCGATGTATAGGCAACTATCGTGAACCACTAATGTCGGTAAATGATTTGGATTCACTGTATATTGATCTTGATCGACTGCAAAGTCAGGGTCAAATTTTCTACAGTATAATGTAGCTTCACTCTTGTCATATCTCTTTGTATAGTCAATGATACTATTTACATTCATATTATGAAATACACGAGTTTCAATCTGTCTATTTGAAGCAATATCACATACAGTGTTTTCAAGTGTTGAATCACATTCGGTAACTGCCAAATAAAAATCATTTGGTTTATAGTCATAGTAGGCGGTGTCATCACAACGATGACGTAGAAACCAAATTGTCCTGTTACCCCAACAGTTGAATCGTAGACCAGATTCCTCTTTCCAGAATAATTTAAATCCGCGACGATACCAATCTCGTAGAAATAAACTAAAATCACGTTTGGGATTCTTTCCAATCATAGCGGGGTAAGTATTCTCCCATTGATCACATTTATCATAGTGACAATTGGAGCACAGGTGTCCTCTAGGGTGAGAGTCACACACCTCCTCAAGTCATGAATTACATCCTTTAATTTGTACTGCATAGCTTCTATGTAATTTACAAGGATTACATAATTTACACTTTTCACTATAGTCATCAATAATTGTACAATTCTCACATTGTTTCCAACTGCCAAGAGTGTACATGCACAATGGAAATATATAGAACATTTTTCGGTTTCCGATGTCAACTCACTCACAGCTAACACGAAACTGATCCTCTTCGTTCGATAAATTCAATGAGAGGGAAATGGGGGAGAGAGGAGTAGCTCTGTGACGTTACCTCTTTCGAATGAGGGAGGAGCCATCTACATTGAATCCATTGGCGATATTTTCAAAAGTATATCCAGAATATGATTCTGCTTTGTTCCAATTAATATATCAATCAATTGAGTATAAGCATTTGAATCACATTTTAAAAGTTTCAAACAATAGTCCAATGGGGGGGGGGAATCAGTTTTCATTATATTGTCAAGTGTTTCCTGAGAGAATATCCTGCGTTGAAGAGATAACTTGAGAAAATCATCATCCAAAATCAAATGTTTTTCCATAAACACTAGATTTGATCTAATTCTCTCTTTCTCAAATTTATTCATTTATCAATACTTTTACTCCTACTGCTGACTAGACTGAACAGAAAAGAAAGGGAACATTTTCGATTTCGAAACAATTTTATTGAATAATTACAACAACATCAATTATACAGAGCATGTACAATTAGCGATAGAGTTTATTGTCTTCAATTTGTTTCACTAATGCACTTAAAGCACATTGAAGTCTATTCACATGTGCTATATCAACTTTTGCAGCGAAACATAATTGATCCTCCATTTTAAATTTGCTCAAGGATATCACATATCTTCTATATACTGCATCCCATTCCAGACAAAACCGTGATCCTTTCGTAATTTCCACCGCAGTGTTTGGCGCTCTTGTATTATTATCAGCAACTCCACTATCAAGTTCTAATATTGTAAACATTTCACTCATTATTACAAATATATATCCAAATGAGTAAAGTCAAAACTGTTCTTCTCACTCCTTGAATTCTATTCACAGACTAATAGAACATAAGCAAAAATCCCTTTCCTCATAGTCACTCCGCCGCTACTATGCAACCAAGCCCTCTGATTGGCTGAGAAGGAAACACGGGATCTAACTGTTTCCGGGGAAACTCTTAGAATTTGCCTCAAACAACAACAACAAATACTATTTCTGGATCATAACATTCGCTGAGAGCATGTACATGTCCAAAACAACAACAAATACTATTTCTAGATCTTAACATTCGCTGAGAGCGTGCACTTACGACAACAACAACATCGAACTTGACAATTGCCTCGGAAACAACAACAGGATCGATTTTTGGAAATTTAGGTCATTGACCCCATTAACCACATGGTCTCCCTAGGGACTCTATGCCCTTATTTGGGGTGCAAAAAAGTTATAGGTGGCAGCAGGGGTGAATCGTTGGAGTCAATAAGGCCCTTCTACTTTCAATGAGCCCTCCCAAGATATTCTAGGACCACTGGGTCGATACGATCACCCCTGGGAAAAAGAAAAAAAAACAAAAACAAAAAAACAAATAAACACGCATCCGTGATCTTTCTTCTGGCAAAAAATGGAAAATTCCACATTTTGGTAGATCGGAGCTTGAAACCTCTACAGTAGGGTTCTCTGATACGCTGAATATGATGGTGTGATTTTCATTCAGGTTCTATAACTTTTAGGGGGTCTTTCACCCTTTTTTCAAAAATCAACCAAATTTTCTCAGGCGCGTAACTTTTGATGGGTAGAATTAAACTTGATGAAACTTATATATTTGAAATCAGAATTAAAATCTAATTCTTTTGATGTATCTTTTGATGTATCTAATCTAATTCTTTTGATTGGTATCAAAATTCCGTTTTTTAGAGTTTCGGTTACCATTGAGCCGGGTCGCTCCTTACTTACAGTTCGTTACCACGAACTGTTTGATTCGACATTCCCTTCATTGCCTCCTGAAATTTTCAACATAGTACTCTAAGGATGTTTATGATACGCTGTAGTAATAACCTGCATAAACACAGTTTGCTTTGATTTTAGTACAACACCCCCCTTAACATTTCCTGAAAATTTCACATTGATACTTTTGCAGTTATCAGCAGCAACAACAATAATAGTAGTAGTGTTAGGAGTAGAAGTAGTATCAGTAGCATTCAAAAAATGCTTTTGGTTTGCTCCCCAGAAATTTTCGACATAATATCCTAAGGTGAACCTTAGATATTGCTGGTACTTCTTTTTCATACCCTACCTGGACCTAGTGTGTTCTGATTTAGTTCATCGTCCCCCTGAACATTCCCTAAAAGTTTCATCCTAATGCCCCTAGCCTCAATAGTAGTAGCCGTGGTAGAATAAGCAGTACCAGTACTAGTAGCAGCAGTAGTATACGCATAGTGCTTTTCTTTAGTTTAACACCCCCCTCAACATACCCGGGAAGTTTTAACTTAATACCTTAAGCTGTTCCTGAGACACTTCTGCTCTTTCTATTAGACTAAACTAAAAGGATGTAAGTACAGTCATGCTTTTGAAATAGTATTGTTACAAAGTCTTATGAACAGAAAAGGGTATTAAGTTTTTTTCAGTGAAAGCTTAGGTGTGAAAATATACCAAAATATATTATGTCTATTCGGATTTCGAAAGGGCGTATATAATCAAAGAAAGTTGGAAAAAATTTTGTCAGACATATACATAGCAGGCTACAATTTGGATGAAAAGACTAAGTTAATTAAAATCGTTTTAAAACCCCTTTTGCATAAAAGAATTTTTTTTTCAGAGAAAAGTAAAGAGCTTCATTAAACCAAGATGTACAGAAATAAAATCAAATAATTTTTCAAACTTAAAACTACTATAAATCACTATGAACAGATAAACGAACCCCAAAATAAAAAAAAAACAACAATAAAAAATCGAATTTAACTATAAACGATCAGAAACTACGAGGAGTAGGAATAATACCCCCCGTGTCTTCTAAAGACCAGAAGATAATTTGTACAATTCAAATCTATTAAACCTTTCAGGAATGAATATTGGCATATATATATATATATATTAAACTGTTCATCTATATTCATTTGCTTTGTCTGTAATCTTGGTTAAGATGGTGTCTTTGATCTTTTATTTTTCAATATTATGATAAATAAAAACGCAGGGCTTGACATAGGGATTGTTTTCAGTAAAGCGCAAGTTATATTACGCTCTATGGAAGGCACGAGATATGTCAGCTGCACTCCTCTTACTTTCTGTACGTTTTGAGTTTGACTCAGTTACTTAAAGTAATTTCTGCATATATCGAGTTTCATTATATCATCCTCATCTCTATAGGGCATAAAAGGTTTTTATGTAAGGAAAGGTCGTATAAACTTCAGAAGTGGCTCACTTGATTTGAAAGTTTATGAGTCAATTTCTTTTTATGAGTCAAATGGTATCAGAGGGCATCTTTCAGAATAAATAGCATCATATAACATCAGCATCATATATCACCCACAATCTCTAGAAAATTTTACTCAGTTACTTTTGGTTCCAATAATATGGATTTCCAATTATATGGATTTAAAGAAAAAATATGATTAGACCCTTTTCTGTTATAGCTCCAACCTGATTACAACTCCTAATCCATTTGAAGAAATTGCATTAGACTTGATTATATTGAAAAAATAAAGGAACAAAGACACCATCTTAACCAAGATTACAGAAAAAGCAAATGAATATAGATGAACAGTTTAATATATATGCCAATATATATTTTGGTTGACTAAACGTAATTAAACGTAGGTTGAGTTTGAAAGCCGCTTGTGCCAATTTATGGATACAGCTATGTATGCTATGTATCAGTATGTATTATTCAATGGAATGCATACGCTATTCCTTGTCTTCTCGGCTATTTATGAAAATAGCCAAGCTATTCATACACAATAAAACAACATATTATCATGATCAGGGAGCAAAAAACAATAAACAATTATTGTCAATTTTAACTATTTCATTAAACTATTTCTGGATAATTTTGCAGGAGTTGCTATAAAATCAACATTGGATGCCGCTACTACGACTCAATATGCTGGTCTTATTACCCAACTATTTACCCTTCAATCTTTTTGGTCACTTAAAAAGGGCAATAGAAATTTTGATTTCCGTTCGTATGAGCTGAGCCGTCTCCCGATCTTCTAGGGAATTTTTCCAATAAATATATGAGGCAAATTCTAAGTATATAAAATCTTATATTTTTTATTTTTCTATGGATGCAAATTTAGAGCCAAATTCATCCATTTTGACCTTACTATTAATTGTTACCGTCCCATTAGAAATTAATACATTCGGAAAGTTATTTCTTTTGGAATTGGGATGAAGAACTGTGTTTATAAGTTGCCAGGTTTATATATTGACTTGTTTCCAAATTACGTAACCAAATCACGCAGATTTTGGTTTGTTTCCATTATTACTGGAATTTGACGTCGAAGAAGCAACAGGTCGCTTAAGAATCTTAATCTGAGGCGGGGGAACTAGAGTAAATTTAGGGTCCATTATAATCGGGTATAACTAAATTTTAGTCTCCCTGTTTCCCCAATAGTCCTAAATCCCATACCTACCGATTTCTCCGCATCCATAGTTAACTGCTTTTTCCCAAAAATACTCATATGTTAGGTTCAGGCACTTCTGATGGTTCTCCTTACTGCCGACAAGTAGACATTTGTCATGTGCAAGTAGCAAAGAAAATAAATAAGTAAAGAAAAAGTAAAGCAGTAATTTGACTCAGTTATTTATTGATAGTAATTTATCTATTGATAGTAATATTACTATAATAATAGGAAGTCTTGCGCTTGAAAAACTATTTGATTTTACACAGTTACAAATTTAATATACACTGATAATGTTCTAGTAATTCTTAATTTTGATTTTCTGCAAGCAGAGCCGTTCAAACAGAAGGGCGGCTGGGGTGAGGGGGCTATTGACTGTTATCAAATTTTTTACTTTAATATTTTTTGCTTATATTTGAGTCAGGGGGGGGGGGCAATGTAATTGATTTTCCCTGGAAACCAGCTATGTCTGCAAGGCTGCCACCAAACAGTTTTTCAAGGTTGCAAGAAGTCAGCGTTAAGTGTTTTGATTTTTTTAATTCAAAAGGTTCCTGCGTAAGAAATGCAGACAAACTTAAAATTTACAAATAAAAACAGTATAAAAAACACCTAAAATCACGTGGGTTTCAAATCAAAGAATGTAATTAGATTTTTTTGGGAGTAATCTCAATTTTGGGAGTAAAATTTACTTAGATAGGGTACGCTTGTCGGGTTTTCTTGATTGGTAGTTTTCTTGGGATGATTTACTTCATTAAACCAACTCAAGTCTATGTGATTTTTCAGGGCGTTAGAGCAAGTTCTAATAGTTCCAACAATTTATTTGTTTTTAGAACTTCGTTTTTTATGATCGAGACGAAAAAGTACAACATAGAGGGTTTAAGAAAATATGTATATGAAATGATCAACTACAATCGATTGTTGAAAAAAAAATCAAATGAGGCAGTGTCAGGTTGAGAGACCGGTAATACAGTTCATTCTGATTTTATTCAGTTAATAAAATCATAGGAATAACTAGGATGAGATGAGAATAATCTCATCCACTAAGTTGAGTTTATCTGAAAAGTCGATATCAGTAAATAGGTACCGAAGCTTTGGACAATAGGTCTTCACAGTTTCGAGCGTTTTGCTAGTTACTTCAGGACAACCCTGGAAAGAAAGAAAGAAAATGTGACTCGTGATTTCAGAAAATAAGACAAAAATTCAAGGGAATTTAAAGGAAATCACTATTACTTCACACTGCTTCTCAGCACTTTCATTGGCCGTTCTAATAAAGACATTTTTTTTTTCTTTGGCCGTTCACATTCATTTTTTACCGTTTTTAACTCTTCTTTTTTTTGGGAAAACATGGAAAAAAATTAAGGTGGCTACCCTCTTAAAAAAACGAAAGTCAAGATAGATTTTACGGAGCCTACTGACTCCGAATTATGGGTATTGGGTAGGTATCTGATTCAGAAATGGCATTGAGTTTTCTAAAATCTACACAAATTTGAATGGAGCTTTTTCGGAACTAACACATCTAGTGCTGCGTATTCCGAGTTAGGTGTTTTTACGTATCATATTCCGTCCATTTCTTTTTTTATTTCTTGCCGTTTTGATTCTGGGTTTTAACAAGAATACAGTATTCTACGAAAAAAAACCCTGAAAGCTATACCAGAAAGATAGTTAAGTAAAATAAAAAGCGAGACAATAAAGCAACAGATGTATTTGCATTGGAAATTTCCAAAGGATGACAAAATTACAGCATCACTGTTGCAATAAGTTTCGACACCGCTGATAATTTCCAATTATCTTCTGTTTTGAGCAAATTCAAATAGAAATTACTATACAGCTGCTCAGTGTATTTGCTCATCGTATTTGATTATTTGCACTGTCATTGAGCATTTTTTTAAGCATTACCCGGGCGGTTGTGTGCACATTTAGTCTATTTTGTAATTAGTAGTAAATAAAGAAAATCAAGTCAAGGACTCAAGAGGACGGGAAAAATACGATTGAGGATGAAAAAATTATTTATGGAAGACACTATAAGTTGTGGTGGTGCTTGCCTTCTTCGTTTCGGGCTCTCTCTTGATTTTATCAAAATAGGATTTTATTCTAGACATTACCTTCACAAATCAAAATTGCAAATTTTCAATTCCATGCCATACATAATATAGATACATTAAACTATAATAGTAATTATTTGGATTAATCTTTCTGAAAAACAACCTTAACCCCTTGAAATAGTGTCGGATCAATACAAAAAGTAGAATATTAGAATCGCCGTTGTCGAAAACCTTGTAGAGAAAACTTACAGCTCACCAGCTTGAACAACAAGGAAACACACTTTTTTGCATAGCTAGCACTCGTTAGCTATGCATAGCTAGCACACACTTATTTACTATTATATAACTAATTATTTACATACTTATAATACTTATTTGCATAGCTACCACATAGCTAGCACCCATGTATCCACTTTTTTTACTTCCAAAAAATAGGAAAGGAAAATAAAAAACGGCAAAAACATAAAACATAAATCACTAATATAAAGTTAATAAGAAAAGCAAGATAAAACAATTGGTCGCTAAGATCCGATGAAAAAGCTTCGAACAAGGAAAAGAGTTTGAACCCAGTATCCTCCCGGATACGACCCTGACTGCTACCCCTTTAGCCCTCCCTCCCATTCTCAACATTAGATTTCTAATCCTTTACGCAATTGTTTTAAGAGCGCACACTCTAATAGAAAAGCAATTTGAAAAAAGTTTACTGTTTTCCTTCGCAAAAACAGTGGTAATTATTGATAGAATTCAATCTCAGCTATGGAGCGATAGCAAAATTTTCGTCATCCGCTGACATTTTAAAACTAGCCTATAGTAAAGCAGGAAAACAACATACTGTTCCAACTTAAAAATTAATGGATATGGTTAAACAATTTAAATTTATTTCCTTTTACGCGAAGGTGGTACATAAATATAGTTTATAGTTTTGGAATTTATAGATAGGCTACTACTGAAAGTAGAAGAAACTATATTAAAAAAAAAAAACTTTAAAAAATTTCTTCCAAATATTTTTTTATTTAGTTATTCTTTATACGGTTCTTTTTAAGAACCTATACACATCAACTTATCCCAAAAAAGTTTTAACCAAGCGACGCATTAATTTTATATTAATAATTGAATATATCTTCAATTCAAATATTGTTATAACTGACATTTGTTTCTGCAATTGGATACCATAATTATAATCCCCTAAGAAATGAAAATGGCACAAGTGAAGAAAAAATCTTCCTAAAAGAATGGAGAGCAGTAATGATAACACTCCCTGTGTCTTGTAAGGACGAAAGCGTGATATTTCACTGCACTGAAAACAATCTCCATTTCAACTGATTTCTAATAACATCAAAAAAGAGACAATAACCATCATAAAAGATTGTTGAACAAAAAACGCCAATGTATGTAGATTAAAAGTTATACACTGAAATTCATTCCAGAAAGCCTTTATTATTTTGAATATATTTACATTAAAAAAAAAAATAGAGAACGTTTAAAATGTGTTTAATTTGCAATAAAGTGAAAATAGTGTCCTGGTATTCAAAAGCCACAGGATGGTTCCCCCTTTTTGTGGTAGTTTCTGCTGGTTTTAAGTTTTACTTGGTTATTAATTATAATTTGTGCTTTATTTATTTGTTAATGATGATTTCCAGTATTTTACGCTTTAAACAGAATTTGCTTCCGTAGCAGTGTTAGCAGTCTTAATGTAAGTAGTAGCAGTAGTAAGCGCATAATGCCTTTTGGCTGGTTCAATATCCCCTTGACACTCCCAGAAAGCTCCAACGTAATACCCTAAGCCCTTACTAGTATATTGTTGATGCGCCTTTTTGACGACCTGCATGCATTTAATGTTTTGATTTAGCTCAACAACCCCCTAAACATTTCGTGAAAACCTTAATACCCTTAACCTCAGTAGTGATCATAGCAGTAGCAGTAGCAAATGTAGCAGCAGTAGTAGTAGGAGTATGCACATAATGTCTTTTGCTCAGTTCAACACCCCCTTCAATATGCCCTAAAAGTCTAAACTTTATACTCTATGTTGTTTCTGTAAGCCCTTTTGCCAGCATGCACGCTTGTAGTGTTTTAATTTAGTTAAAAGTCCCCCTAAACGCTCCCCGAAAGTTTCACCCTAATAACATTAGCCTCAGTAGTATCAATAATTGTAGCAATATGTATATAGTGACTTTTGGTTAGTTCAACATCTCCTACAACTTACTCTTGAAGTCTCAGCATAATACACCAAGTAGTTCCAGATATATTGCTGAAACGCCCTTTTGACAACCTACTCACAAATAATGCGTCTGAATTAGTTCAAAATTCCCTTTAAACTTTACCTCAAAGTCCTTAGCTGTAGCAGTAATAACAGTCGTAGCAGTAATATTAAAATTACTAACAGTATACACATAGCATATTTTTTTGCAACATCACCCTTAAGATACCCTGAAAGTATGAACTTAATACCATGAGCGATTCTTAAAATATTGCTGATACGTCATTATGACAACCTATTAGAGTTGGTGGGATAGCATTCGGATGGAAAATACAGGCATGTGGGTTTTCTGACACCGACGCTCCAATCCTCAAAATTAAAAAACCTAAGTGAATGGCTATGTCCTTGAAACATACCAAATCGTCTCAGGAAGGAGAAACTCTTGCTGGAAATCTCCCTTGGACATGTGTACTCGCCCATACCTGCGTAGCACCTTGATCGGTGCTACGTAGGGGAAAAAGAATCCCTCATGTAGAACAGAACTGGTAATTTTGTCCGTATTCAATCTTCAGATCCAAACAATAATTTCAGATATCCTTTCTTTTAGAAGATATCCTTGTAAAATAGACGAGAAGCACTCGAATAACAAAACCACACCAAACTTCCCAAAGCTAAAACCTAGGTGATGACATAAGCCACAGGAACTTGAAATATAACAACATTACTATTATCTCTCGAACGTACAAAAAGGAACCGATTGATAAGAACTTGCAAAAATCGAAAAACGCAAAAAACACGGTGCTTCTGGGGCGATTTCCTTTCAAGGTTCTGATGGCGGCAATCCATCCACGGTCTTAGCTAGATATGTTAGAAAATTATCGATTAAAGCTGAATAATGTCTGACAATGCCGCTTCATAGCCGTCTGACCTGCAGTAATGAGTAATTGTCTGGTTGAGTTTTAAGCTTATAATAAGTAACAACTTTTCCCCTTGAGAGGTGACACATTATAAAAGAAAAAGAAGAAACGAACCGTATTTTGCTAGTTAACAGTAGTGTTTACCTTTTGCTAAGTTAATCAGGAAGGTTAAACTTTTTAGAGCTCCATGAAGATGTATTTTGTTTGCTCATTTTCTGCGTATTTTTCATGATCGTTCCACATTTTATAACCTGGTACCCGCTAGGTGCTATGATTGCACAACTACACACATAGGTCTTTTTCATTAACGATTAATTTCCTTGGTTTGATATTTGTATTTTAGACAAAAAATTCGACAATAGTTAATACTAAGAAACTTTGAAGGAGCATCATTCTAACAAACATATGAAAACCTTAACAATTCTTTACGCTTCCAAAGGGCTGATACCATACTGAACCCTATCATATTGCAACCTTAAGTATAGATAAATATTGATTGCATATAGTGTCTTTCGTTAATTCAACACCACTCCATAATATTACCCTGGAATTTTAAAATTAATACAAACATCCGTTTTCGCCCCTCGCAGTAGCAACTTTTTAAAGTTGCCACTTTTTTGTACTTCGATATTGTACTTCGCTATTGTATTTCGATACTGTTAATCGATATTGTACTTTGTTATTTTATTTCAATATTGTTAATCGATATTGTACTTCGTTATTGTATTTCGATATTGTTAATCGATATTGTACTTCGTTATTGTATTTCGATATTGGTAATCGATATTGTACTTCGTTATTAATTTCGATATTGTACTTCGTTATTGTATTTCGATATTGTTGATCGATATTGTACTTCGTTATTGTATTTCGATTTTTTACTTCGTTAGTGCTAAAATTGCACATATAAGGTCTTTTGCATTAACGAGTAAGTTCCTGTGTTTCCCTAACGTTTTAAGATGTACACTGTTATTCAATGTCTACTGAATTATTGAAATTCTAACTGAAAAGAATTTAATTCTAATAAGTTAATTTAGGTGCTTAAATTCTAATTAACTGACACTATAAAAAGAAAATGTTGATAGTGTTTTTTTTTCAGTAGAACATAGGTGACATTCTGGTCTTTAGAAGGCATAGGGGCGTTATTTCTATATCTGTTAGGGTTAGCTTCCATTCGTTTAATGTTTGATTTGATTATTTGTTGTATTTTATGTGTGTTTAGGGTCTCATTTATTTCTTAAAATCATATTTCATTCTTAACTTGGATGATTATTTGCCTATGTTTTTGCTTATTGTAACTCTCTAATTATCTTCTGTACGATTTGAGAACCAAAGTAGGGCAGTTGCGCCTTCTACTTCTTCACCACTCTCACCTCCAGTATTTAATTGGAAGATTAGGCATGGTGCACCATCTATGAATTGAAAATGTGTATGAGGATTTTCAAGTTATATGGGAGAGACTGATCCGTGACTCCTTAAAGACTGTGAAGACGAAAAAGACAAATAATCTATTTCTATATTATGGAAGAAACAATGGTGTACAGAAAATATCTCAGGAGCGGCTAATGAATTAAAATTTAACCTTCCAGACAATGTTGAAAAGGATTATGTACTAAATATGAAACTTGTTTGTGAATCCAAGTTTTCAGAAGATTGTATCTGAAACCATCCCAATGATCTGCATAGTTTTGTTTCTGTTTATAAAGGTGTGTGCCAAGGTGCTTTTACATTGCCTACACTTTTTAAAGGTGTTTTGATTGTTTTATAAACAGTTTTGTTTCTGTTTATAAAGGTGTGTGTCAAGGTGCTTTTACTGCGCCTACACTTTTTAAAGGTGTTTTGTTTGTTTTATAAACAGTTTTAATTCTGTTTATAAAGGTGTGTGTCAGGGTACTTTCACTTCGCCTACACTTTTTGAAGGTGTTTTGTTTGTTTTATAAACAGTTTTGTTTCTGTTTATAGAGGTGTGTGTCAAGGTACTTTCACTTCGCCTACACTTTTTAAAGGTGTTTTGTTTGTTTTATAAACAGTTTTTTTTCTGTTTATAGAGGTGTGTGTCAAGGTGCTTTCACTTCGCCTACACTTTTTAAAGGTGTTTTGTTTGTTTTATAAACAGTTTTGTTTCTGTTTATAAAGGTGCGTGTCAAGGTACTTTCACTTCCTTACCTTAGACCTTAGTTCCTCCTGTACCTCCAGAGGCACACAGGGCGTCCGTTAACAGCCTCCAATCATCCCGCAAATGAGCTGCGGCGTAAATGTCCTCCCACTCTGGGATGAAGGATGCGTGAAGGGCTCTCCTGTCCCGCTCATATGTCCTGTGAAGCGTGTTTTTAGGCCTTCCTCGCCGACGCGTGCCATCTGGTTGCCACTGGAGGATCATATTCGGTCGTCTCGATCTTGGCATACTGATAACATGGCCAAGATAGTGCCATCTTCGTTGCCTGACTACATCAGCGACATCAGGCTGGTTTGTGTAGTGATGTATTTCTATGTTTGTTATCCTATTCTTCCAGTTAATGTTTAGGATACGTCGAAGACAGTTGTTTTCATATGCAGTGAGTCGTTTTTCCAGCTCAGCTGTGAGTTTTAAACAATACATCGCGGAAGTCAAGATCGAAAGGACGTTGCTTATGAAAATGCGAAGTTTTATCTTAAGTGAGTACTTCGCTGATCTCCAGACTGGTCGAAGTCGTTGAAATGCCGAGCTTGCCAGGACTATTCTTGTTTGCAGTTCTTTTTCGGAGTCACCGCTAGACGAGACGGTGCTGCCAAGATATCGGAAGTCAGTGACTTGCTCTATGCTTTCAGTCCCTAGCTGGATATTCATCGGTGAGTTAGTGGTTGACATCGCTTTGGTTTTGGGGGCGTTGATATGTAACCCAAACTGCTCCGCTCTTTCGGCTAACTTGCATAAAAAGTCCTGAAGTTTGCTTTTGTCTTTCTCCATCAATCCAACATCGTCTGCAGAGTCGAGATCTTGGACTAGTCTGCCTGCAATTTTGATCCCGTATCCATCAATTTTCCTGAATATGTAGTCCACTATGAGAATAAACAGGAATGGAAACAATACGCATCCTTGTCTTACACCTGTCATCACTTTGAAGTATCTTGTATTTCCTTCGGAGGATCTCACGCAGCATTCCGTGTCTTCGTACATTGCTATGATAAGGCAAACCAACTTTTCAGGAATGCCGTTGAAGATCAGGATCCTCCATAGTATTGGATGGTCTATTGAGTCGGACGCTTTTTCAAAGTCAACGAACAATAGCTATAGACGTTGTCTCCACTCGTTTGATTCTTCAAGCATGGTGTGCAGAGTGAATATCAGATCGGTGCAATATCTTTTTGGTCGGAAACCATGTTGCTCCTCGCGTAAATGCGGGTCTAAGGCAGCTTGAAGTCTTGTCAGGATGATTATGCAGAAGAGTTTTCTGGGTATCGAGAGGAGGTTGATGCCTCTGTAACTGCCACAGACTGTCACGTCTCCTTTTTTGAACAGTTTAATAATGGTTCCTGCTCTCCAGTCCTTTGGGACTTTTTCTTTTTGCCAGAGGAGGGAAAAGAAGACTAGCCACACTGAAAGGGACCTGCGGATCGATGACTTGACCATTTCTCCAGATATACAGTCACTACCCGGAGATTTTCCATTCTTCAGCTTTTTCGAGGCTGAAAGGATCTCGTCCGCCGTTGGCTCGTTTTCATTAATGAGAAGATCCAAAAATGAGCTGTCCGGAATATCTGGTGGAACAGAAGGGGACGGGCGGTTGAGAAGGTTTTCGAAGTAATCCACCCATCTATTTTTTCGGTCATCTGGATCGGTTAGCAGTCTTCCGTTTTCCCCTTTTACTGGTCCTTCTTGTACGTTGGTCTTCTCAACGATTTCTTTAGTTAGGCGGTACACAGCTCTCGTGTCACCACGTCGGGCTGCTTCTTCTGCCATTCTTGCTTTCTCATTGAGGTGCTTTCGTTTGTCTGACCTAGCACTTTTCTTCACTTCTCTGTCCGCTTCTTTATACTCTATGAGTTTCATGACATCAGCAGAGGGATCATTACTGAGCGTGCTCTGTTTTATTTTCTTGTGGTCTTCGATCAAGTCCCATGTCTTCTGGGATATCCACTGTTCCTTTATTGACTTTTTAAAGCCAAGAACTTCTTCAGCAGTTTCTGCGTAGTTCTGTTGTATAGTCGTCCAAGCTTCTTCCATATCTTGTGGTATATCAGCAAGTGCCTAGAATCTGTTCGAGAGTTTGATGTTAAATTGTCTCTTAACATTCTTGTCTCTGAGCTTCTCCACATCAAAATTGCTTGGTAGTTTTGTTGGTTGTCGGTATCTGTTGGAGCGGAGTTTCATCTTGAGTGTCGCTACAAGAAGTTCATGATCCGACCCAACGTCCGCACTTCTGTAACTCCTCACGTCTTTCAGACTAGTTCTCCACCGTCGTCGGATTGGAAAGTGGTCAATCAGGTTTTTGACAGTTTTGTCTGGGGATGTCCATGTATACTTATGGATATCTTCGTGCTCGAATAATGTACCTCCTATCAACAGATCGTTTGACATGGCAAAGCTGACTAGCCTTGCCCCATTTTCGTTGATAGTTCCAAGCCCGTGATGTCCCAACACCTCGGTGCAGTATGATCTGTCCTGACCAACTTTCGCATTTAGGTCGCCTGCCAAGCAAGCGAAGTCATGGAGAGGGATGGAGTCTAGGACGGATTGGAGGGTGTCATAAAAACCGTCTTTCGAGGTTTCGTCGGCATCATTTGTTGGTGCATAGCATATGACTAGCGACAGCTTTGCATGTTTAGATGCAAATCGTGTTTACAGGATTCTCTCGTTAATTGGTTTCAACGAGCAGAGAGACTTTGTTGCATTTGGGTTTAATATAGCTGCAACTCCGGCTGCATTTCTGTCCGTTTTCCCGCTGTACAGAACTATATAAGTCATATTGCTGTTTACTGTTTTGAGTTTCTTTTTTCCACAGCCTTTTTATCGTGCTTCGGCCACTGCGAGGATATCTAGCCGAAAGTTTTCGTACTCTTGTAGAACTTGTTAAGTTTTTGAAAGGGCCGACATGGTCCTTACGTTCCAAAATCCGATTCGTACTGGTTTATTCGCGTTCAAAAATCTGGTCGAGGGGCATGCATGGGTTGTCATCATATTGGGATTTGATCCGAGGTTTTTTACAGACGTTTCTTTTGCATATTTTTTTTATACGGGAGTGACTTTCTTGGCCACTGCCCAACCAGTTTCTTCGGCTCGGCTGGGGCAGGGACGCCAATCCCTGACCGTGGGGCCAGAATCCCCCGGTGCCTACCCAACTTGCAGAGGCCGTTGTCCGTACATCTGGATCCTCCGCCCTTTCGCAGTTGTCCTACTATAGGGGATCCTCCCACGATGGTGTTCTGCTTCACCATGCAATTTAACCCATTGCTGGGAGAAGGTCTGTAACTGACAGGACGTGTCCACATGCCGGTGGGCCCTGCTGAGTGTACATTCGAGTGACCTTCTTCCTCCTCCACCTGTATTTACGGCCCCTGGGCGAGGGTGCCCCAGTTTCAATTAAGGACCCCCAGGGACTGGGTCCCCCCTTGGTCCGCGCCTCCAATGGAGGTACCCTACATATCTGTAGGGCGTTCCCCTATCCGCCACCTGGGGACGCGCTGAGTGGCCTGGAGAGGGCCCCTACTGAGAAGGTGACTCAGTAGGTGACTCACTTATTAAAGACGGCGTCTCAACACTAAATCAAAATGCGTATCCTCATGCAGTGGCACAGCAGCAAACGTGACCGTTGTTTGTTATGCGAATGATGTCCTTAATCTTAGCAGGACGATACAGCGTACCGAAGAAAACTTCAGCATACCTGAGAATGAATATTCGAAACTGGGTATTGAGTTTAACTTTGAAAAATCTGAGGTTCTTCAATAAAACTAAAAAAAACTCGTGTCTCACTCCGTCAGTCCAGCTGGGACATCGTACAGCCAGTTGAACGACTTGTTAACCTATATAATTCAATTGGGCCATCCCTAAGGCACACCCGTTAAGCTTGTTTCTCATCTTGAAAAAGTGTGGAGCGTCTTATGCCTCGGTTGTCCAAAATAAAAACAAACATTTCAACCAAATAATCCTTACAAAACTGTATAATTCAACAACACTACCACATTTCGTATACACAGCATCATTTTGAAAGCTTTTTAATTAAATTAATAAACGTAGACTCCGTTCAGTATATTTCAAATTTACAAAAATTTACTTCATTCACTCCCTTGGACCCGAAATTCAGCATTAATATGCAAATTAAAAATACCTGACCCAGCAAAAGTTCTGTCAAAATGTATTTTGAAAGATAACCGCGAAGTCAGTTTCCATGCATGGCATCCCCTTCTTAAACAGTCATGTTTATAGTTTTAAGTAGATAACAGTTATTCAGCGTTTAATTGGTGATCTTTATTAATTGTTTTGATAGTTGTCGTGATGTCTTTTTTCCGTAAATTCCATATTTGAAAAATAAATTACTTAATTTACCCCCCCTCAGACCCAACTTTCAAAATTAATTGGCAAATCTTTTTTTACACTGATGTTCAAAGTTTTATATTTGTAAAAATTGTTCAAGGTTTAATAGTTGATAATGTTTTTCTTTATGTTATTCCCCTTTTTATGTCTTTTTCTCTATTTTGCACTCCATCTTTGTACTTTTTTTGGTTGTTTGAAGGGTTAGAATAAATAGAGCAATGTTAAAGATAATATGAAGCCTACTTAAAAAAAGAATAATGGGAACAGCCTACTAAAAATTACCTCCAAGTTGAGTAGACGTAGTCTGTTTAATTCTGGAAGGAGTTTAAACAAACCCAAGTCAGTAACTCTATTGCACCAACTTAAATCCAGTTCTTCTATAGATCGCTTGAATGACTCTGGTTGTGCTGCAAGGCTAATAAGACCAAAATCGGTAATCTGGAATTCAAATAAACATAAAATTCAAAAATTATAAATGTCCTTATATCTACAACCGGGTAAAACTAAATGGCAGAAAAATGAAGAGTAGGCCTACGTATAAGAGTAGATTAAAAAATGAAGAGTAGGACTACGTATGAGAGTAGATTAAAAAATGAAAAGTAGGCCTACGTATAAGAGTAGATTAAAAAATTAAGAGTAGGCCTACATATAAGAGTAGATTAAAAAACATTTCTTGTTATTTTCATAGTAAAAATAAGGTTCTTGTATATTTCATATACTTTGAATATAACTGCTTCCGTATTTTTTTCAGTGATGTGGACTTCTGTACCTGAGGGCAAAAGACTAACAGAAAATTATCACCAGTTCATGATTGAGTTACAACATTTCCTACTAGTAAGTTTAAACAATTTATCATTATAAAATCTGACAAATAAAATCTATACTCAGAAGTATATAGCCTAGTGATTTATTTTTTTTTTTTTATTACAAAGCTCTTAAGGACACTCTAGAAACTTTTTTTTTAAGTTTCATGCTTAATTTTATAATATAATGCCTTTTGCTATTTATCAGAACTGTATCAATTCTGCTAAAGTTTTTGACATTATAGAAGTGAAAATGTATTTATTTTGTGAGGAAAGACATTACTAAAAGGATTAAACAATAAAACAATAAGTTGTCAAATATAGTTGTTGCAAATATAGTGATAAATAACTGAAGACAGTAAATGGCATTTTTGAAAAGGGGGTGGCACCTAGAAGTTTTAGAAAACCCACTGAATTTCTATATAAAAAAGATGATACAAGTAAATGTGCTAATTATAGATGCATTAACTTGGTTTCTGTAGCAATTAAATTAGCCTACATACAATGATGATGCTGTTTGGACTTAAAGATGCTGTTGATGAAGTTTTAAGAGAAAAATGGTGTAGTTTTAGGCAAAGGCTATAGGAAATAACAGAGTCAAATGGAAAAGTGAAACACTCCTAGACTTAGAATATGTTGAGAATTTAAGCTTTCTACATGAATGTTAGAAAATCCGTATTATACCTTTGTATAAGTATGGAAATAAGGAAAGGATAAATAATTACCACCCTATCTCAATCCTACCGGTTATTTCTAAGATTTCTGAAAAATAATGCATGATAAAATTAGTAAATTTGCAGAAGAAAAAGAAATAATACCACCTAGCTAATATGGATTTCGGAAAGGACAGTCGACAGATCATGCGATTACCCATTTTATTTGTAAAGTGAAAGATTTTCTAGATACGGGTTTTTATACCTCAG
This sequence comes from Artemia sp. Qi Xiang Cuo, assembly GCF_049724085.1. NCBI lineage: Eukaryota > Metazoa > Arthropoda > Branchiopoda > Anostraca > Artemiidae > Artemia > Artemia sp. Qi Xiang Cuo. Next base: position 20,883,273 of record NC_142797.1, on the reverse strand, counting down.
CTTTATTTATTGACCTGTCGAAAGCATTTGATACAGCAAACCATAATCTCGTAGTTACAAAGTTAAAGAAATATGAATTTCCATCGTGGATTGTTAGTTGGATTGAGTAATATCTATCGAATAGGTTACAGGTGGTTATAGCTGGACCAAAAAGATCACAAGAGCACATAATAACTTGCGGAATTCCACAGGGGTCGATTTTAGGGCACTCCCTTATCTCATTCATACCGCGGATATAGGAAATTTGACGAAAGATTGTTTGACAATATCATTTGCAGATGATACAGTTTTATTATTCCAAGCTTTAAGTGTTGAAACTCTTTTTAAAACCATGGAGAGCGTGTTGAATGATCTAATGAAATATGCGAGGAGAAACCGTTTATTGATTAATATTAAAAAGAATAAATTCAATAATTTTTTCTACTATTAAAAAGGTAAGCACTGAACTATCTTTAACAGCTGATGGATATTTTATAGATAGGGTTTCAAAATTTAAATATTTAGGTGTAATCATTGATGAATTATTGTCATGGAAAGAAGATATAAATTCATTATCTATAAACACTACAAGAGGAGCTGGGATTCAGTATAGACTAAAAAATTTCCTTCTGCGACAAGTGTTATGAACGAACCCTTTACTTTACTCTTGTTTATCCTTATATTCGGCATAGTTGTTACGTTTGGACTAATTATTTCATTTATACTTTAAAGACAATTCAAACCCTACAAAATAGAGCTGTAAAGTCAATTTATTTTAACAAACTTAATACTAAAGAATTTTTTCTTAAATCTCAGTTACTAACAGTAAGACAAATTTGCCAGCTCCAAACTGCTGTATTCATGTATAATTACTAGAATAGTCAGTAGAGGAGGGGGTACCAGCGCGACGCCCACAATACCCCTTCGAATCCCGATCCGGACACTTTTTTTAAAAATTCCGACGCCCACACCAAATAAGGGCATAGCCTCCCTAGGGAGAAAGATTGCGTAATCGGTCAATGACCTCTTTTTCCAAGGTCGATTTATTTGATGTTTCTGTGTGTAATAGCTCCGGGGCGAAGGTTGCACATGCGCATTGAATTCTAACGGGAACAATGTTATTGATTGCGTAATCGAGGGGAAGTGAATTTCCGAGAAATTGATTGCGTAATCGAAGGGGAAGTGGATTTCCGAGAACTTGATTGCGTAATCAAAGTGTGTCAACAACAACAACATCGACCTTGACATTCGCTGAGAGCATGCACTTACAACAACATCGACCTTGGAACACCGGTGCAGTCGACCTCAATTCACCTATCGTGAATCAATAATTCCCCTTAGAAACAACAAATTAATTTCCCCTTCTTGACAGATCAATCAATCAATGACATCATCTGTCAGACTTTAAAAATTTCCGCCTAGAAACATTTCTCCAGGAATAGATCCATATCATTAATGTCTTTGCCTCGGGAACAACTCTTTTGGTCGAACTCCAAAGGATATTAATAACCAAAGGCCATGGAAACAATTAGGCAAGAAACATCTTAGCGATGAATTGTTTTAGCGCGCGAGAAGGTTTCCTATTAATTTGAAATGCGTTAGCACAGAGATGCCAATAACAAAGGAACACGCTGAATTTACGTTTAGTGATTATTTGGGCGAAACCGTTTTAGACAGGTTATGGAACTATTTCGGCGAAACAGATAGAGACATTTTAAAAGAAGATTTTTGAAGAGATTTTGGAGGAGGTTTTGAGTGTGGTCGTTATAATACACAAGTTTCATTTGAACAGTGTTGTGAGGTCCTCTAACCCAACCCCAAAGGGTTCCGATCCTCCTACCCCAACCCCGAAGGAAGCCCCCGGTCCTCAAAGCCCCCCAAACGCCCCAAGGGCCCCCCAGGCCCCCCCACGCCCCCCCGGACCCCCCCAGGCCCTCCCCCCGCCCCAAAGGCCCCCCAGGCCCCCAACTGGCCCCCCGGACCCCCAAAGGCCCACCCTGTGCCCCAAAGGTCCTCCACCCGTCCCCCAAGGCCCATACAGCGCCCCAAGGCCCAAAGCGGGCCCAAAGGCCCACCCCCCGCCCCCAAAAGCCCCAAAAGCCCTCCCAAGGTCCTCAAAGGTCCCCCGGGCTCCCCAAGGGCCACCCGTGCCCCAAAGGCCATCCACCGGTCCCCCGGTGCCCCCAAGGCCCACCCAGACCCCCAAAAGCCCTCTCCGGCCCCCAAAGCCCATCCCAGTAGTGTTTGGTTGTGGTTTACCTTGTCACAGTTACATTTTCTTGATTTTTCAAATTTAATTATGAATTTATGTCGTTGAAATGAAATAGTTGGAATATTTCAGTAGCGATCGGTTGTGGTTTACATAGTAACAGATACATCTTATTGATTTTTCAAAGTTTATTTTGAATTTCTTTCGTTGAAATGCAAGAGTTGGAATATTTCAGTAGTGTTTGGTCGTGGTTTACCTTGTCACAGTTATATTTTCTAGATTTTTCAAAGTTCATTTCGAATTTCTTTCGTTGAAATGCAAGAGTTGGAATATTTCAGTAGTGTTTGGTCATGGTTTACCTTGTCACAGTTACATTTTCTTGATTTTTCAAAGTTCATTTCGAATTTCTTTTGTTGAAATACAAGAGTTGGACTAATTCACTAGCGTTCGGTTGTGGTTGACCTTGTCAAAGTTACATTTTCTTGATTTTTCAACGCTCATTTTGAATTTCCTTTGTTGAAGTGCAAGAGGTGGAATATTTCAGTAGTGTTTGGTTTTGGTTTACCTTGTCACAGTTACATTTTCTTGATTTTTCAAAGCTCAGTTTTAATTTCATTTGTTGAAATTCAAGAGTTGGACTATTTCTGTAGTGTTTGGTTTTGGATTACCTTTTAAATTATAAATTTTCTTGATTTTTCAATGTTAATTTTGAATTTTTTTCGTTGAAATGGAAGTGTTGGAATATTTCAGTAGTGTTTGGTTATGGTTTACCTTGTCACAGTTACATTTTCTTTATTTTTCAAAGTTCATTTGACTTTCTTTTGTTGAAATTCAAGAGTTGGACTATTTCAGTTGCGTTCGGTTGTGGTTTACCTTGTCACAGTTACATTTTCTTGAATTTTCATAGTTCATTTTGAATTTCATTTGTTGAAATGAAATAGTTGGAATATTTCAGTAGTGTTTGGTTGTGGTTTACCTTGTCACAGTTACATTTTCTTGATCTTTAAAAGTTCATTTGAATTTCTTTCATTGAAATGTAAGAGTTGGAATATTTCAGTTGTGTTTGGTTGTGGTTTACCTTGTCACAGTTAAATTTTCTTGATTTTTCAAAGTTCATTTTGAATTTCTTCCGTTGAAATGCAAGAGTTTGAATATTTCAGAAGTGTATGGATGTGGTTTACCTTGTCACACTTACATTTTCTTGATTTTTCAAAGGTCATTTAGAATTTCTTTCTTTGAAATGCACGAGTTGGAATATTTCAGTAGTGGTTGCTTATGGTTTACCTTGTCACAGTTACATTTTCAAGATTTTTCAAAGCTCATTTTGAATTTCTTTCATTGAAATGCAAGAGTTGGACTATTTCAGTTGTGTTTGGTTATGGTTTACCTTGTCACAGTTACATTTTCATGATTTTTCAAAGCTCATTTTGAATTTCTTTCTTTGAAATGCAAGAGTTGGACTATTTCAGTAGTGTTTGGTTGTGGTTTACCTTGTCACAGTTACATTTTCATGATTTTTCAAAGATGATATTGAATTTCTTTTATTGAAATGCAAGAGTTGGACTATTTCAGCAGTGTTTGCTTGCGGTTTACCTTGTCACAGTTAAATTTTCATGATTTTTCAAAGCTCTTTTCGAATTTCTTTCATTGAAAATCAAGAGTTGGACTATTTCAGTAGCGGTCGGTTGTGGTTTACCTTGTCACTGTTAAAATTTCATGATTTTTCAAAGTTGATTTCGAATTTCTTTCGTTGAAATGAATGAGTTGGAATATTTAAGTTGTGTTTGGTTATGGTTTACATTGTCACAGTTACATTTTCCTGATTTTTCAAAGTTCATTTTGAATTTCAGTCGTTGAAGTGCAAGAGTTGGAATATTTCAATTGTGTTTGGCTATGGTTTACCTTGTCACAGTTACATTTTATTGATTTTTAATAGTTGATTTTGAATTTATTTCGTTGAAATGCAGGAGTTGTACTATGTCAGTGGTGTTTGTGTGTGGTTTAACATGTCACAGTTCCATTTTCCTGATTTTTATAAGATCATTTTGAATTGCTTTCGTTGAATTGCAAGAGTTGGAATATTTCAGAAGTGTTTGGTTGGGGGTTACCTTGTCACAGTTACAGTTTCTAGAATTTACAAAGTTCAATTTGAATTTCTTTCGTTGAAATGCAAGAGTTGGAATATTTCAGCAGTGTTTGGTTGTGGTTTACCTTGTCACAGGTACATTTTCTTGATTTTTCAAAGTTCATTTTGAATTTCTTTCGTTGAAATGCAAGAGTTGGAATATTTCAGTAGTGTTTGGTAGTGGTTTACCTTGTCACAGTTACATTTTCTAGATGTTTCATAGTTCATATTGAATTTCTTTTGTTGAAATGCAAGAGTTGGAATATTTCAGTAGAGTTCGGTTGTGGTTTAACTTGTCACAGTTACATTTTCTTGATTTTTCAAAGTTCATTTTGAATTTCTTTTGTTGAAATGCAAGAGTTTGAATATTTCAGTAGCGTTTGGTTGTGGTTTACCTTGTCACAGTTACATTTTCTTGATTTTTCAAAGTTCATTTTGAATTTCTTTCGTTGAAAAGCAAGAGTTGGAATATTTCGGTAGTGTTTGGTTGTGGTTTACCATGAAAAAGTTACATTTTATAGATTTTACAAAGTTCATTTTGAATTTCTTTAATTGAAATTCAATATGTGGAATATTTCAGAAGTGGTTGTTTGTGGTTTACCTTGTCACAGTTACATTTTCATGATTTTTCTAAGTTCATTTTTAATTTATTTAGTTGAAATGCAAGAGTTGGAATATTTCAGTAGTGTTTGGTTGTGGTGTACCTTGTCACAGTTACATTTTCGTGATTTTTCAAATTTCATTTTGTATTTCATTCGGTGAAATGCAAGAGTTGGAATATTTCAGCAGTGTTTGGATGTGGTTTACCATGTCAAATTTACATTTCATGAATGTTCATTGTCCATTTTTATGGTAGTTCGTGTAATTGAATGAGCTTTAATATTTTTTCATGGATGTCTGAGTTTTGACAGGGTACCTTTAAATTTTAATTTTCTTGAAAATTTAATATTGAATTTATTACTTGTACAAGAACTTTTTTGACTTTGTCAGTATCGCCTTGATGTGGTTGGCATGATAACATCCACATCATATTGAAAATTATATATCAATTATGTATTAATGACTTGGTCATAATAGAGTTGTTCTCTTTAAGTGGTGTTTTTTTCTTGTTTAAAGCGTAAAAGTGACATTTTCCTGATTTTTAAATGTTCATTTGAATTTCATTCGTTGAAGTGAAAGAGTTGGAATATTTCAGTAGTGTTTGGTTGTGGTTTATCTTGTCACAGTTACATTTTCAAGATTTTTCAAAGTTCATTTTGAATTTCTTTCCTTGAAAAGCAAGACTTGGAATATTTCAGTAGTGTTTGGTTGTGGTTTACCTTGTCAGAGTTGCATTTTCTTGATTTTTCAAAGTTCATTTTGAATTGCTTTCGTTGAAATGCAAGAGTTGGAATATTTCAGTAGTGTTTGGTTATGGTTTACCTTGTCACAGTTACATTTTCCTGATTTTTCAAAGTTCATTTTGAATTTCTTTCGTTGAAAAGCAAGAGTTGGAATATTTCAGTAGTGTATGGCCGTGGTTTACCTTGTCACAGTTACATTTTCTTGATTTTTCAAAGTTCATTTTGAATTTATTTCATTGAAATGCAAGAGTTGGAATATTTCAGTAGTGTTTGCTTGTGTTTTAACTTGTCAAAGTTACATTTTCTTGATTTTTCATAGTTCATTTTGAATGTCTTTCGCTGAAATGCAATATTTTGAATATTTCACTAGTGTTTTGTTGTGGTTTAACTTGTCACAATTACATTTTCGAGATTTTTCAAAGTTCATTTGAATTTCTTTCGTTGAGATTCAAGAGTTGGAATATTTCACTAGCGTTTGGTTGTTGTTTACCTTGTCAAAATTACATTTTCTTTATTTTTCAAAGTTAATTTTTGAATTTCTTTCGTTGAAAAGCAAGAGTTGGAATATTTCAGTAGTGTTTGCTTGTGGTTTACCTTGTCACAGTTACATTTTCTTGATTTTTCAAAGTTCATTTGAATTTCATTCGTTGAAATGCAAGAGTTGGAATATTTCAGCAGTGTTTGGTTGTGGTTTACCTTGTCACAGTTACCTTTTCTTGATTTTTCAAAGTTCATTTTGAATTTCTTTCGTTGAAATGCAAGAGTTGCAATATTTCAGTAGTGTTTGCTTGTAGTTTACCTTGTCACAGTTAAATTTTCTTGATTTTTCAAAGTTCATTTTGAATTTCTATCGTTGAAATGCAAGAGCTGGAATATTTCAGTAGTGTTTGGTTGTGGTTTAAATTGTCAAAGTTACATTTTCTTGATTTTTCAAAGTTCATTATGAATTTCTTTCGTTGAAAAGCAAGAGTTGGAATATTTCAGTAGTTTTTGCTTGTGGTTTACCTTGTCACAGTTACATTTTCTTGATTTTTCAATGTTCATTTGAATTTCTTTAGTTGAAATGCAATAGGTGGAATATTTAAGAAGTGTTTGGTTGTTGTTTACCTTGCCACAGTTAAATTTTCTTGATTTTTCAAAGTTCATTCTGAATTTCTTTAATTGAAATGCAATAGTTTTAATATTTCAGTAATGTTTGGATGTGGTTTACCTTGTCTCTGTTACATTTCGTGTTTTTTCAAAGTTAATTTTGATTTTATGTCATTGAAATACAAAAGTTGGAATATTTAAGAAGTGTTTGCTTGAGGCTTAACTAGTCAAAGTTAAATTTTAATGATTATTCAAAGCTCATTTTGAATTTATTTCGTTGAAATGCAAGAGTTGTAATATTTCAGTAGTGTTTGCTTATGGTTCACATTGTCACATTTACATTTTCTTGATTTTTAAAAGTTCATTTTGAATTTCTTTCGTTGAAATGCTAGAGTTGGAATATTTCAGTAGTGTTTGGTTATGGTTTACCTTGTCACAGTTACATTTTCTTGATTTTTCAAAGTTTATTTCGAATTTCTTTCTTTGAAATGCAAGAGTTGGACTATTTCAGTGGTGTTTGGTTATGGTTTACCTTATCACAGTTACATTTTCTTGATTTTTCAAAGCTCATTTTTAATTTCTTTAGTTGAAAAGCAATAGTTGTAATATTTCAGTAGTGTTTGCTTATGGTTTACCTTGTCACAGTTGCATTCTCTTTATTTTTCAAAGTTCATTTGAATTTCTTTCGTTGAAATGAAAGAGTTGAAATATTTCAGTGGTGTTTGATTATGGTTTACCTTGTCACAGTTGCATTTTCTTGATTTTTCAAAGTTCATTTGAATTTATTTAGTTGAAATGCAAGTGTTGAAATATTTCAGTAGTGTTTGGTTTTGGTTTACCTTGTCACAGTTACATTTTATTGATTTTTCAAATTTCATTTCGAATTTCTTTCATTGAAATGCAAGAGTTGGAATATTTCAGTGGTGTTTGGTTATGGTTCACCTTATCACAGTTACATTTTCTTGATTTTCAAATTCATTTTGAATTTCTTTCTTTGAAATGCATGAGTTGGAATATTTCACTAGTGTTTGGTTCTGGTTTACCTTGCCACATTTACACACATGTATACACATGTACACACATGTGCTTATCATGAGTGCTCATGATAAGTTAACCTAACCTTTTCCGGTGAGTATGGTTAGGTTAGACTAGATTCAGTTAGGGGAGAGTAGGTTAAGTTAGGTTAGCCCATGTATGCTTCACATAGGTTAGCTTAGGTTAGGTGAGAGACGGGCAAAAAGTTAGGTGTATGATTAGGTTAGGTTAGGTTAGATTAAGTTAGGTTAGGTTAAGTTAGGTTAGGCTAGGTTAGCCTACGTACGCGCGTACGTAGGCTAACCTAGCCTAACCTAACTTAACCTAACCTAACTTAATCTAACCTAACCTAACCTAATCATACACCTAACTTTTTGCCTGTCTCTCACCTAACCTAAGCTAACCTAAGTGAAGCGTACATGGATAACCTAACCTAACCTAATCTAACCTAACCTAATCTAGTCTAACCTAACCATACTCACCGGAAAAGGTTAGGTTAACTTATCCTGAGCACTCATGATAAGCACATGTGTGTACATGTGTATACATGTGTGTAAATGTGGAAAGGTAAACCAGAACCAAACACTAGTGAAATATTCCAACTCATGCATTTCAATGAAAAAAATTCAAAATGAATTTGAAAATCAAGAAAATGCAACTGTGATAAGGTGAACCATAACCAAACACAACTGAAATATTCCAACTCTTGCATTTCAACGAAAGAAATTCGAAATGAACTTTGAAAAATCAATAAATTGTAACTGTGACAAGGTAAACCATAACCAAACACTACTGAAATATTCCAACTCTTGCATTTCAACGAAAGGAATTCAAATGAACTTTGAAAAATCAAGAAAATGCAACTGTGACAAGGTAAACCATAAGCAAACACTACGGAAATATTCCAACTCTTGCATTTCAACTAAAGAAATTCAAATTAACTTTTAAAAATAAAGAGAATGCAACTGTGACAATGTAAAACATAAGCAAACACTTCTGAAATATTCCACTTCTTTCTTTTCAACGAAAGAAATTCAAAATGAACTTTGAAAAATCAAGAAAATGTAACTGTGATAAGGTAAACCATACCCAAACACAACTGAACTAGTCCAACTCTTGCATTTCAACGAAAGAAATTCGAAATGAACTTTGAAAAATCAAGAAAATGTAACTGTGACAAGGTAAACAATAAACAAACACTACTGAAATATTCCAACTCTTGCATTTCAACTAAAGAAATTCAAAATGAACTTTGAAAAATCAAGATAATGTAACTGTGACAATGTAAACCATAAGCAAACACTACTGAAATATTCCAACTCTTGCTTTTCAACGAAAGAAATTCAAATGAGCTTTGAATAATCATGAAAATTTAACTGTGACAATGTAAACCACAACCAAACACTCCTGAAATAGTCCAACTCTTGAATTTCAATGAAAGAAATTAAAAATGAACTTTTAAAAATCAATAATATTTAAATTTTAAAATTTAACACTAGTAAACCCATTACTTAAATAGTACATATCTTTAATTTCAGCGATATAAATTCAAAATCAACTTTTAAAAATCAAGAAAATTTAACTGTGGTAAGGTAAACCACAACCAAACACTTCTGAAATATTACACCTTTTGTATTTCAATGAAAGAAATTCAAATGAACTTTGAAAAATCAAGAAAATTTAACTGTGAAAAGGTAAACCACAAGCAAACACTACTGAAATATTCCAACTCTTTCTTTTCAACGAAAGAAATTAAAAATGAACTTTGAAAAATCAAGAAAATGTAACTTTGACAATGTAAACCACAACCAAACACTACTGAAATATACCAGCTCTTGCATTTCAACGATAAGAATTCAAAATGAACTTTGAAAAATCAGGAAATTGTAACTGTGACACGGTAAACCACAAGCAAACACTACTGAAATATTCCAACTCTTGCATTTCAACAAAAGAAATTCAAAATGAACTTTGAAAAATAAAGAAAATGTAACTGTGACAAGGTAAACCACAACCAAACACTGATTAAATATTCCAACTCTTGCATTTCAACGAATGAAATTAAAATGAACTTTGAAAAATCAATAAAATTTAACTGTTACAAGGTAAACCATAAGAAAACACTACTGAAATATTACAGCTCTATCTTTTCAACGAAATAAATTCAAAAATAAACTTTGAAAAATCAATAAAATGTAAATGTGACAAGGTAAACCACAACCAAACACTAGTGAAATATTCCAACTCTTGCATTTCAAATAAAGAAATTCAAAATGAACTTTTAAAAATCAATAAAATGTAACTGTGAAAAGTTAAACCAAAAACAAACACTACTGAAATATTCCAACTCTTGCATTTCAACGATAGAAATTAAAAATTAACTTTTAATAATCAAGTATATGTAACTGTGACAAGGTAAACCAAAACCAAACACTACTGAAATATTCCAACTCTTGCATTTCAAATAAAGAAATTCAAAATGAACTTTGAAAAATCAAGAAAATGTAACTGTGACAATGTAAACCACGACCATACACTACTGAAATATTCCAGCTCTTGCATTTCAACGAAAGAAATTCAAAATGAACTTTGAAAAATCAAGAAAATGTAACTGTGACAAGGTAAACCATAACCAAACACTACTGAAATATTCCAACTCTTGCATTTCAACGAAAGCAATTCAAAATGAACTTTGAAAAATCAAGAAAAATGCAACTGTGACAAGGTAAACCACAACCAAACACTACTGAAATATTCCAAGTCTTGCTTTTCAAGGAAAGAAATTCAAAATGAACTTTGAAAAATCATGAAAATGTAACTGTGACAAAGTAAACCACAACCGAACGCTACTGAAATATTCCAACTCTTGCACTTAAATGAAAGAAATTAAAAATGAACTTTGAAAAATCAGGAATATGTAACTGTGACAAGGTAAACCATAACCAAACACCACTGAAATATTCCAACTCTTGCATTTCAACGAAAGAAATTCGAAATGAACTTTGAAAAATCAAGAAAATGTAACTGTGACAAGTAAAACCAAAACCAAACACTACTTAAATATTCCAACTCTTGAATTTCAACTAAAGAATTTAAATTGAACTTTGAAAAATCAAGAAAATGTAACTGTGACAAGGTAAACCATAAGCAAACACTACTGAAATATTCCAACTCTTGCTTTTCAACGAAAGAAATTCAAAATGAACTTTGAAAAATCAAGAAAATTTAACTGTGACAATGTAAACCACAACCAAACAATACTGAAATAGTCCAACTCTTTCATTTCAACGAAATAAATTCAAAATGAACTTTGAAAAATCAAGATAATGTAACTGTGACAAGGTAAACCACGACCAAACACTACTGAAATATTCCAAACTAGTGCATTTCAATGAAAGAAATTCGAAATGAACTTTGAAAAATCAAGAAAATGTAACTTTGACAAGGTAAACCACAGCCAAACACTTCTGAAATATTCCAAATCTTGCATTTCAATGAAAGAAATTCAAATGAACTTTGAAAAATCCAGAAAATGTAACTGTGACAAGGTAAACCACAGCCAAACACTGCTGAAATATTCCAACTCTTTCTTTTCAACGAAAGAAATTCAAAATGAACTTTGAAAAATCAAGAAAATGTAACTGTGACAAGGTAAACCACGACCAAACACTACTGAAATATTCCAACTCTTGCATTTCAACAAAATAAATTCAAAATGAACTATGAAAAATCAAGAAAATGTAACTGTGACAAGTTAAACCACAACCTAACTCTACTGAAATATTCCAACTCTTGCATTTCAACAAAAGAAATTCAAAATGAACTATGAAAAATCAAGAAAATGTAACTGTGACAAGTTAAACCACGACCAAACACTACTGAAATATTCCAACTCTTGCATTTCAACTAAAGAAATTCAAAATGAACTTTGAAAAATCAAGAAAATGTACCTGTGACAAGGTAAACCACAACCAAACACTACTGAAATATTCCAACTCTTGCATTTCAAAGAAAGAAATTCAAAATGAACTTTGAAAAATCAAGAAAATGTAACTGTGAAAAGTTAAAACAAAACAAACATCTACTTAAAAATACAATCTCTTGATTTTCTACTATAGCAAGTAGAAATTTAATATGTAAAATCAATATAAATACATTGTGTCAAGTTAAACCATAAAAACACACTACTAAAATATTTCAATTCGTGAATTTCAATGAAAGAAATTCAAAATCAGCTATGAAAAATCAAAATAATTTAAATGTGACAATTTAAACCACAAGAAAACACTATTGAAATAGTACAACTCTTTCACTTCAAATAAATAAATTCTAAATGAACTTTGAAAAATCATGAAAATGTAACTGTGACAAGGTAAACCACAACCAAACACCACTGAAATAGTCCAACTCTTGCATTTCAACGAAAGAAATTCAAAATGAACCTTGAAAAATCAGGAAAATGTAACTGTGACAAGGTAAACCATAACCAAACACTACTGAAATATTCCAACTCTTTCATTTCAATGAAAGAAATTCTAAATGATCTTTGAAAAATCAAGAAAATTTAACTGTGACAATTTAAACCATAACCAAACACTACTGAAATATTCCAACTCTTGCATTTCAACGAAAGAAATTCAAAATCAACTTTGAAAAATCATGAAAATGTAACTGTGACAAGGTAAACCACAACCAAACACTACTGAAATAGTCCAACTCTTACATTTCAAAGAAAGAAATTCTAAATGAGCTTTGAAAAATCAGGAAAATGTACCTGTGATAAGGTAAACCATAACCAAACACAACTGAAATATTCCAACTCTAGCATTTCAAAGAAAGAAATTCAAAATGAGCTTTGAAAAATCTTGAAAATGTAACTGTGACAAGGTAAACCAAAAGCAAACACTACTGAAATAGTCCAACTCTTGCATTTCAACGAAAGAAATTCAAAATGAACTTTGAAAAATCAAGAAAATGTAACTGTGACAAGGTAAACCACAACCAAACACTACTGAAATATTCCAACTCTTGCATTTCAACGAAATAAATTCAAATTTAAATTTTAAAAATCATTAAAATTTAACTTTGACAAGGTAATCCATAACCAAACAATACTGAAATAGTCCAACTCTTGCATTTCAACTAAAGAAATTCAAATGAACTTTGAAAAATCAAGAAAATGTAACTTTGATAAGGTAAACCACATCCAAACACTACTGAAATATTCCAACTCTTGCATTTCAACGAAGGAAATTCAAAATGAACTTTGAAAAATCAAGAAAATGTAACTTTGACAAGGTAAACCACAACCGAACGCTACTGAAATAGTCCAACTCTTGCATTTCAAAAAAAGAAATTCAAATTAACATTGGAAAATCAAGAAAATGTAAGTGTGACAAGGTAAACCACAACCAAACGCTACTGAAATATTCCAACTATTGCATTTCAACGAAAGAAATTCAAAAAGAACTTTGAAAAATCAAGAAAATTTAACTTTGACAAGGTAAACCACAACCAAACACTACTGAAATAGTCCAACTCTTGCATTTCAACAAAGGAAATTCAAAATGAGCTTTGAAAAATCAAGAAAATGTAACTGTGACAAGGTAAACCACAACCAAACACTACTGAAATATTCCAACTCTTGCATTTCAACAAACGAAATTCAAAATGAGCGTTGAAAAATCAAGAAAATGTAACTTTGACAAGGTAAACCACAACTGAACGCTACTGAAATATTCCAACTCTTGCATTTCAACAAAAGAAATTCAAAATGAACTTTGAAAAATCAAGAAAATGTAACTGTGACAAGGTAAACCACGACCAAACTCTACTGAAATAGTCCAACTCTTGCATTTCAACTAAAGAAATTCAAAATGAACTTTGAAAAATCAAGAAAATGTAACTGTGACAAGGTAAACCACAACCAAACACTACTGAAATATTCCAACTCTTGCATTTCAATGAATGAAATTCAGAATGAACTTTGAAAAATCAAGAAAATGTAACTGTGACAAGGTAAATCCCAACCGAACGCTACTGAAATATTCCAACTCTTGCATTTCAACGAAAGAAATTCAGAATGAACTTTTAAAAATCAAGAAAATGTAACTGTGACAAGTTAAACCAAAACCAACCACTACTGGGAGGGGCTTGGGGGGCCGGTGTGGGCTTTGGGGGGTCTGGGTGGGCCTTGGGGGCGCCGGGGGACCGGTGGATGGCTTTTGGGGTACCGGTGGCCCTTTGGGAGCCCGGGGGACCTTTGTGGACCAGGGGTGGGCTTTTGGGGCTGTGGGGGGCCGGTGGAGGGCCTTTGGGACCCCGTTGGTCCTTTGGGAGCTCGATGGGCCTTTGGGGACCGGAGGAGGACCTTTGGGGCACAGGGAGGGCCTTTGGGGGGCCGGGGGGCCAGTTGGGGGCCTGGGGGACCTTTGGGGCCTGGGGATGGCCTTTGGGGGTCTGGGTGGGCCTTTGGGGGCGCCGGTGGCCCTTTGGGAGCTTGGGGGGCTTTGAGGACCGGGGGCTTCCTTCGGGGTTGGGGTAGGAGGATCGGAACCCTTTGGGGTTGGGTTAGAGGACCTCACAACACTGTTCAAATGAAACTTGTGTATTATAACGACCACACTCAAAACCTCCTCCAAAATCTCTTCAAAAATCTTCTTTTAAAATGTCTCTATCTGTTTCGCCGAAATAGTTCCATAACCTGTCTAAAACGGTTTCGCCCAAATAATCACTAAACGTAAATTCAGCGTGTTCCTTTGTTATTGGCATCTCTGTGCTAACGCATTTCAAATTAATAGGAAACCTTCTCGCGCGCTAAAACAATTCATCGCTAAGATGTTTCTTGCCTAATTGTTTCCATGGCCTGTGGTTATTAATATCCTTTGGAGTTCGACCAAAAGAGTTGTTCCCGAGGCAAAGACATTAATGATATGGATCTATTCCTGGAGAAATGTTTCTAGGCGGAAATTTTTAAAGTCTGACAGATGATGTCATTGATTGATTGATCTGTCAAGAAGGGGAAATTAATTTGTTGTTTCTAAGGGGGATTATTGATTCACGATAGGTGAATTGAGGTCGACTGCACTGGTGTTCCAAGGTCGATGTTGTTGTAAGTGCATGCTCTCAGCGAATGTCAAGGTCGATGTTGTTGTTGTTGACACACTTTGATTACGCAATCAATTTCTCGGAAATCCACTTCCCCTTCGATTACGCAATCAATTTCTCGGAAATTCACTTCCCCCTCGATTACGCAATCAATAACATTGTTTCCCGTTAGAATTCAATGCACAGGTGTAACCTTCGTCCCGGAGTTATTACACACAGAAACATCAAATAAATCGACCTTGGAAAAAGAGGTCATTGACCAATTACGCAATCATTCTCCCTAGGGAAGCGATGCCCTTATTTGGTGTGGGCGTCGGAATTTTTAAAAAAAGTGTCCGGATCGGGATTCGAAGGGGTATTGTGGGCGTCGCGCTGGTACCCCCCCTTCTACTATAGTCTAATACAATCAGGACTAACACAACTTGTCCTTTTTCATTCATCGTCATATAATTATGCTTATCCAACATTAAACTGCTGTATTCATGTATAAATACTAGAACAGTTTAGCACCCCCAGGACTAACACAACTTGTCCTTTTTCATTTATCGTCATATGATTATGATTATCCAACATCGTCATCTACACATTTTTCTCTTATCTTGGATATTTGTCACATGCAAAGAGCAGCTTTTTTTTATAAAATACGTTGGAGTGAAATTGTAAAACAATATTCCGCTGGAAATGAAAGATACCATTTCAGTTCCGTCTTTTCGATACAATTATATAAAACATATTCTTCCTACTAGTACACATGAATAATGTTTAGGAGGATTCTCTTTTTTTGTTTTGTTTTTTGCAATGCAGTGCCTTTTTTCAGTATTCTTTCTGTTTCAAGGTTTAACACTTTGTTGTTTGGTCAATAATCAGTGATATATTAATATGAATACTCGACGTTCTCCAGGGTCTACACTTAGGCCTTAGGGATCATTGATCAGTCCCTGGAGGTGTGTTCTATTTGTGTGTTTATATTTAATAAAGTCAAAGTCTTAAAAAAGAATGAATTTTTGGAGGTTCTGAGAGTATATGCGTACAAATAAGCAAGCATCATTTATCTATGAAGAGAGAGAATTACAAACCTGAGAACAGCCACTTAAAGAAAGTTTCATTAAAGAACAGGACGTAAATGCTGAGTCCAAAGATACGTCGGTCACTTCATCGCAGTCAATGAGTTCAAACTCAGTCAGCCCTGCAAAGTGAAAGAAAAAACAAACAAAACACAGTCATACAACAGCAATTAAACACATAAAAAGCTAACAATTAATACTTTAAAATACCATACTAAACCCCCCAACTCACTCTATATTTTGTGCCGGCATACACATAAATCAATTGATTAATTTACAATGAAAAAGAATTGCGCAATAAGAATGAAGCTATCCCCCGGTAGTACCCATGCACAGACTTCATCCAAACGATGAGAGACAAGAGATAAACTCCCCTTCCCAGACCCTCTTCTATATTTATTATTTGAAAAAAACTACGTTTTCTAAAGAGTTAAAGAGGCTGAGTCACAAGTTCGAACCTTAAAACGTACAGGGATTAGAAGGTACAGTTGAAGTAAATTAGAAGTAAACCCCCCGCTTTCGCAGCCTTTAAATAAAAAAAAAAAAATTTTAAACTGAAAGTAAGCATTTACATGGGCTCTTATAGTAAAACGAGGTTTTTCGTAAATGTAAATTCGGGGGATAATTTTTTCGGTCTGAAAATATCAAAAAACCCTAACAGGTCGAATTCTGCTTCGAATGAGTCCTCATTCACCCAGATCAGTTGCCAGCTGTGGCCTGTAGGCGTGGCTAAGAAGAAAAAAAAAATTTGAACTTTAAGTGGCTATATTTGGTTTTTGGAAAACAGGGAAGGAGTAATCGGATTGAGCTGAAATTTCAAGGATAAGCTCCCGGGCCCTAGGAAAGCTTAAACTGTAAATTTCAACACAATCGGACAACGTTAAAGGGGGGCTGTGGTCGGAGGGTCGAAACTTCCAGCCCACTTTTACCCATGAAGATAAAGTCGGAGTGGGGTGAAATTTTGCACGTTTCTTAGTTTGAGCTTGGGCTACAAAATGCGATTACCGTTGTCTCTCTGCGACCGCTAGGACCGGAAATCGCTTAACATTGTGGTGGGTCGCCTCTTTATAGAGGCACACGTGTGCCTCCTTGATTGGAAGTTCAACTGAGAGTTAGAGAGTTAGGGCCTAAAAATGTGCTATTTGAGGAAAGTAGCACTCATCTCCTACAAAATGACCAACCACCACTCATAAATTTAACACCACTTTAGTACCAATTTAGCATCACTATGCATAAATTTATCAAACATCATGTGAATAACTTCAATTAAATCAAGCTTTAACCTAATGCTAATAAAAAAAACAATAAATATATATTAACCGTTTATTTTTCATGGAGTATGTGGTTCTTCTGGAAAAAATACGTCACCGCACAGCCTCACTGCATCTTAAACTGGGGAGCTCAGAACAAAGTTTTTGATGATTTTAAATCAATTAAACATCTCAGAATTTTCATTCAACACCAACTTGGTCCCTTTTAAGGCAATTTGGTTTTGTGCCAAAAATGGCAGTGAAGTTGCTTTGCTGTGGCACAATCGTTTCGGCTACTCAAAAAGGGTACAAGGGTTTATAATTTCCATTTCTATGACCTTCTTCTTGATTTCCTGAGAAAATTGGTTTGGTACAATAGCCCGCGAAAAAGACAACAAATAAACAAGCATCCATTATAATCCTTTTCAGTTTTTTTTTTTTTTTTTTTTTTTTTTACAAAATTCCAGATTTTCCTAGATAACAGACTCATGGAAATTTAAATAGGAATTCCTAGAAATATAGAAATTTTCAATGCGTTATTAGGGAGTGTATATTGCAAAAGGCTAATATCATTTATTCATTAAGCCACAAATTGATCTTGAGAGCCACAAACTTAAGCCAATTTTAAGCCACAAACTGATCTCAAGAGTTTAATCCACAAACAAAATAGCTTAGCAAAACAACAATACATTAGAATCCATTTCAGGGGACGTGTCACCAATCTAAGAAATATCTGCTTTAAATTAGTGGTGCCTTGAACCAAGAATTTACTGAAAATTGACAAGCAATTTGAAAATAATGGCCTTTTTTTCAAGCCCCCTCTATGACAATCTAATACTATTTTCAATTTTTCTTTTTCATTCAAAGGGGCAATTCCAGCTGAAGGAATAAACAAATACAGGCTCCTTATGGATGAAACAATCAAAAAAGGATTTCGGCATGGGTCCTTTTTTGGGCAGAATAGATAAAAAGCTTCGCTTGATGTTCATTAGGATCAGTTCGTGCAAAGAAAGCTTGGCTCTAAGTTTCAGACAGATTAGAGACGAAAACTTTTTGACTTCATTGTAGGCACTCTTAAACGTTATTCCTGTCTCAATGAAAATATGATTTACATGTGGGATAAGGAATAGTCCTCGAAAGTTTCAGGCCAATCAGATAATTAAGATTAAATGTACCAACCTTTTTTTGATTGTACCATTTGTCTTTTAACAATAGAGAATTGTATAGTTTACAGCCTCTGCTCGTTGGGCTGTGTGAGGTATGTTATCCTTGGAGGCATGTATATTAGATCTTCTGACTATTCTGAGAAAAATGAGTAATGGTAAATATTGGCCCAATACTGTCGTCCAGGGACGAACAGGGTAGGGAAGACAACTCAGTTGCCAAGGGGTACTAAGAGTTTAATTCAAATCAAACATACCCCTTCAGAGATTTCTACAACATTTCTTTCAATACGATATGTCCAGAGAAAAACATAACTGGCTCTTTACTGAGTCACTACTGATGCATTGATTTTGACTGATCAGAAAATTGCCTTATAGCTCAAATTTTTTTTCTCCTAATTTTGATGATAGAAAAAAAATTAAGAAGGTTCATTGGTAAAAGTTTTAGGCAATCAACACGATTTTACCGATTTCACTTCGGTAAAAATATTATTTGGTATAATCTATTTTATCTTGGGTATAATCTATTATTATTATCTTCGGTATTATACCAAAGAATTATTTCACTTCGTAAATGTTCTTTGGTACAATAGACAAAAACCTGCATTTGATCTGCGCTCATTCTGGCTAAACTACAATAAAAAATGAATTTATATACTTTTCAAATTGCTAAGCGGAGGTCTGGCAACGTCAATTCCAGCATCTTGGAGTCCAGTCAATGTATAGTGGCTTATATTACAGCGTTTTACTTTAATAACAACCAAATTAACTAAATTAGTAGTTATTTCTCTAAACAGGTTTTCATCCAAAGAAATAAATTTCAACCTAAGAAATGTCAATTTTTGCAGCCATGAGGAAATAAACTGAAGGCCCTCCTTGACAATGTCTGTGAAATGTTCTAGGTCAAAGCCTATGTCTAAATGTGTAAACTGTATATCAAATGGTTTGTCTAAACATCTTTGTAGAATTGTCATCTTTGAAAAAGAGCTGAAATCCTGGGAAAGCTTGCATTCTTCTATTTCGAGAGTTTTAAGTTGCCTGAAGCACATTAAAGACTCTAGGGTAAGGAAATAGGAAAGCAAAAAGGAACCTTTAAAAAGGAAGGTTATTAACTTTTCTAGGTGACAAAAGAGGAAATTGAAACATTCAGAAGAAATAAAATCAGTATTGATGTCTAAAATTAAATGGGCTATTCCGGTTTGGTAAGTAGCGATAGCATTGAAAACAGCTTCGACTGCTCT
Organism: Artemia sp. Qi Xiang Cuo; assembly: GCF_049724085.1. NCBI lineage: Eukaryota > Metazoa > Arthropoda > Branchiopoda > Anostraca > Artemiidae > Artemia > Artemia sp. Qi Xiang Cuo. The sequence continues at coordinate 20,863,668 of NC_142797.1, read as the reverse complement.
ATGGTCATAATTCATTGTTTTTAGTTTCAACGATGTTAACCTCAAATCTGGCGTTTTTAGTAAAGAAATTAATTGGCCTCTGTTTTTATTTTAATATAAACAGACTATATAAATAGAAACAATTAATTGGTCTCTGTCTTTAGTAAGCCTTACTGTGCATTGGTGTGATTCTGTTGATGGTGAAATGAATTCGGTTTGTGATTCAAGAAACTTAGTAAGCTTAATCCATCTTGAAATTAAGGATAGTCGACCATACTCCACTTATACTTCAGTAATAAAATTGACCAATTTGATGACGAAACTAGCTAGCATTTCCCTGCCGTTTCCCAGGCGTTTCCCGACCAATGATATATTTAGAATAGTACAACGTATAACTGAAGCGAAATGTGCCACTATCGTTTCAAATGATATTTGCAATCACTCAGTGACCAACAGAGACAAATTAATTTCTTTATTAAGTAATTTACCCCTTTGAATGAAAAAGAAAAGTTGAAAATAATATTAGATTGTCATAGAGGGGGCTTGAAAAAAGGCCATTATTTTCGAATTGCTTCTCAATTATCAGTAAATTCTTGGTTCAGGGCACCACTAATTTAAAGCAAATATTTCTTAGATTGGTGACATGTCCCCTGAAATAGATCCAAATGTATTGTTGTTTTGCTAAGCTATTTTGTTTGTGGATTAAACTCTTGAGATAGTAGAATGGGGGGTGCTACTCCCACGAGAACCACGTGGTTTATGGTTTTCTCAGTGAGAATGAAAAAACAGATGAAATTCTCACTTGAAAAACCATGAATTTTCAAATTATAACGAGAAAAAAAATGAATTTTGTCACAGTTATGTCTGTTTTTATGGTTTTTCAAGTGAGAATTTGTAAATTCATGGTTTTTCAAGTGAGAATTTGTAAAATTCATGGTTTTCCAAGTGAGAATTTTAAAAACAGGAACTTTCTCACTTGGAAAACCATAAACCACGTGGTCCTGTCACGAGTTTCTCACTTGGAAAACCATAAACCACGTGGTGCTGTCACGAGTCAGAACACCTGTGCTGTCGACCTCAATTCACATATCGTGAATCAATAATTCCCCCTTAGAAACAACAAATTAATTTCCCTTTCTTGACAGATCAATCAATCAATGACATCATCTATCAGACTTTAAATTTCCCTTTCTTGACAGATCAATCAATCAATGACATCATCTGTCAGACTTTAAAAATTTTCGCATAGAAACATTTCTCCAGGAATAGATCCAAAATCATTAATGTCTTTGCCTCGGGAACAGTTCTACTGGTCGAACTCCAAAGGATATTAATAACCACCGGCCATGGAAACAATTAGGCAAGAAACATCTTAACGATGAATTGTTTTCGCGCGCGAAAAGGTTTCCATATAATTTGAAATGCATTGACGCAGAGATGCCAATAACAAAGGAACACGCTGAATTTATGTTTAGGGATTATTTGGGCGAAACCGTTTTAGACAGGTTATGGAACTATTTCGGTGAAACAGATAGAGACATTTTAAAAGAAGATTTTTGAAGAGATTTTGGAAGAGGTTTTGAGTGTGGTCGTTATAATACACAAGTTTCAATTGAGCAGTGTTGTGAGGTCCTCGACCCCACCCACAAAGGTTTCCACTCCTCCTACCCCACCCCCGAAGGAAGCCCCCGGTCCTCAAAGCCCCCCCAAACTCCCAAAGGTTCCGATCCCCCTACCACATCCCCGAAGGAAGCCACCGGTCCTCAAAGGTTCTCTGGGCTTCCAAAGGACCCCCCGGACCCCCAAAGACCCTCACCCAGTCCCCAAAGGTCCCCAGGCACCCAAAGGG
>NC_142797.1:20742304-20861340 GCF_049724085.1 Artemia sp. Qi Xiang Cuo | reverse complement strand
AAAGTATATGAAATATACAAGAACCTTATATTTTACAATGTAAATAACAGGAAATGTTTTTAACCTACTTTTATACGTAGGCCTACTCTTCATTTTTCTGCCATTTAATTTTACCCAAATGTAGATGTAAGGACGTTTATAATTTTCGAATTTTATGTTTATTTGAATTCCAGATTACCGATTTTGGTCTTATGAACCCTGCAGCACAACCAGAGTCGTTCAAGCGATTTATAGAAGAACTAGATTTAAGCTGGTGCGATGGAGTTACTGACTTGGGTTTGTCTAAACTCCTTCCAGAATTCAAAAGACTACGTGTCCTCAACTTGGAGGTAGTTTAAGTAGGCTCTTCGCATTATTCTTTTATTTTTAAGTAAGTATTATCTTTGACATTGCTCTATTTATTTATTTCCAACCCTTCGAACAACAACAAAAAAGTACAAAGAGGAAAACACATAAAAAGGGGAATAACATAAAGAAAGACATTATCACTTGTTAGACCTTGAACATTTTTTTTTATAAATATGAAACTTTGAACATCAGTGTAAAAAAAGATTTGCGGATTAATTTTGAAAGTTGGCTCCAAGGGGGGGGGGGGGTAAATTAAGTAATTTTTTTTCAAATATGGAATTTACAAAAAAAATACATCGCGACACCTATCAAAATAATTAATAAATATCACCAATTACATGCTGAATAACTGTTATTTACTTAAAACTATAAACATTACTGTATAAGAAGGGGATGCTGTGCATGGAAACTGATTTCGCGGTTATCTTTCCAAATACGTTTTGACATAACTTTTGCTGGGTCAGCTATTCTGAATTTGCATATTAATACTGAATTTCGAGTCCAAGGGGGTGAATGAAGTAAATTTTTGTAAATTTGAAATATACTGAACGGAGTCTATGTTTATTAATTTAATTAAAAAGATTTCAAAATGATGCTGTGTATACGAAATGTGGTAGTGTTGTTGAATTATACAGTTTTGCAAGGATTATTAGGGTGAAACGATTTTTTTTTATTTTGGACAACCGAGGCATAAGACTAATTACACTTTTTTAAGACAAGAAATCAGTTTCCATGCATGGCATCCCCTTCTTATACAGTGTTGTTTATAGTTTTAAGTATATAACAGTTATTCAGCGTGTAATTGGTGATATTTATTAATTATTTTGATAGTTGCCGTGATGTCTTTTTTTTGGAAATTCCATATTTGAAAAAAATCACTTAATTTACCCCCCCCCCCCCTTGGACCCAACTTGCAAAATCAATCCGCAAATCTTTTTTTTACACTGATGTTCAAAGTTTTATATTTGTAAAAAATTTTCAAGGTCTAACAGGTGATAATGTCTTTCTTTATGTTATTCCCCTTTTTATATCTTTTCCTCTATTTTGTTTAGTCTTACCTATCAAAGACTACGAGCCTGAGTAAATTTGCCTGATTTTCGAAAAAAAGTCGAGAACATATCCTAAAAGTCATAGAATCTTAATGAAAATCACACCGTCGGATACAGTGTATCAGGTAACCCTACTGTAGAGGTTTCAAACTCCTATCTGCAAAAATGTGGAATTTTGTATGTTTTGCCATACGAACATTTATTTTTTTCCAGGGATAATCGTATCTGTCCAGTGATCCTAGAATATTTGAAGAGAGTTCATTCAAATGGAAATGAAATGTTCTAGTGCTCTCTTTAAGTGAACAAAAAAATGGAGGGTAACTAGGCCCCTTCCAATGGCGCTTTTTCACAAAATCGTCCGATCAAAATTTTGGGATAGCCATTATGTTCAACATAGTTGAAAGACCGAATAAATATACCTTTGGGGATTTCATGACCCTTCAAGGACCCTGAGAAAAGGTTTTCAAGTTACAAAATTTGTCCATTGTTTACGTGTTGGATTTTCTATTGGGAAGTATGTAAACATTCTTCGGATGAGGGGGGAAATTTTCTAGATGTGGGATTTTCCACGGCGACGATTTGTCATGGGGAGGGGAGTTTTCAGCGGGTGAATTTTTCCCGCTCGCTGCGTTGGTACGGTCAATTACTTTGCCTACCCACTGAAACACCTGCTCGAGTTATATTTGGCTTCGATCCAACTGCAAACGGCTGGAAACGCCCCAGAGGTAGACCACGTAGGAGATGGGCGGATATCATCCACGATCGACTCACGGCGTGGGGCATTGACCTCAGTGAAGCTCCTACCGTCGCCCAAAACAGGCCACTCTGGAGACGACTAACGGCGCTGACGTCTGGTTCCCTCTACGCTGGCGACGCTGCCGAGCAAGAGCTTTAAGTCAAGTAAGTCAAGTCAAGAATTTTTCAGGGAAAATTTTACCCTGGTGAAATTTGCCAGAGTTCCTATACGAGATTCTTCTTATGTCTTTCTTTTTCTTTGTCAATTCAATTTTACATGTGGAGATGTTTCTTTTTCTTTGTCGATTCAATTTTACATGTGGAGCTGTTAAGGGTAAGTGCTCGGGGTAAATTTTCACCAGGATTAAATTGTCTAGAGCAGTGGTTCTCAAACTTATTTAGACACTTTACCCTTTTTTACCCACAAAACACTTTAGGTACCCCTTCTCAGTTACCGGTACTAAGTAAGATATAGCTAAAACATAAATAAAATTGCAAGTCCTAGACTTAAAAGGTCGTTCTATTAAATTTTTTGCTCGCCGTTTACCCCTAAGAAATGTTGCGTACCTCCAAGGGGTACGCGTACCACAGTTTGAGAACCACTGGTCTAGAGAGTAAATCGGTCAAGAGGAGGAATTTTTCAGCCAGATTTCCTGGCATTATTTAAAAAACGATCAGAAATTAAACAAAATAAAAAAGTTTTTTCAACTGAAAGTAAGGTGCAACAATAAAACTTAAAACGAACAGGAATTATTACATATTTAAAAGGGTTCACCCCGTCGTCAATACCTTGCTCTTTACGCTAAAGCTTTTTTAGTACTTTCATAAGAGCTATATATTCTAATTCTTAAATATCATTCTTAAATAATTGGAACAAAATTCGAACTTCAGCATAAAGAGTGATATGTTGAAGAAGAGGCGAATCACCTCATACCCGTAATAAAAATATACGAATATAGAAGTTCGTTACATAAGTTAATTCGTAATTTATGTATATTTATTTCAAATAAAAACGTTCGCAAACATAATTAAAAGTTATAGTGCCCTTTTTAAGTAGCCAAAAAAATTAGAGAGCCCTCAGCAGCAACTCTATAAGAAAATTAAAAATAAATTTTCTTATGAGTTATTATTACTTCTAATCAGCAGTTATAACAAACCAATCCTGCTCAACTCATCCTCCGGGCTATACTGTGGTGTTCTTCTCCCCATATTATAGTGAAGACGGTTTGATATCAGTATATTTTCCCTTCTTGCTTTAGTTTTGTTTTTTCTGTTTAAAGCTTTTTCCAGTAGGCAATGTTTAGAAGTCCTCAAAAAAAAAAATGTCCCCCCAGATCCCAAATCAAATTCCAGTGAATGTGCCATAGTCAAAGATACCCATCTTGGCTGGTCAAGCACACTTTCTCAAAGGTCAAATGATAGCTCCAATTCGGACAATAGGACAATGATAAGTGTAGGGGCTAATGTAACCATAAATGATGATAATGGGTTTCAAGAAGTCCTCTCTAGAAGCTCTAAAAAAAGGAAAAAAATCTCCCCAATCAAAAGTATTTCCCCTCTCCCTGCCCAAGATCCTCCCTAAAAAAACTTAGGAATTTACCTTAAAATTACTCCTACTACCCCCTTCGAAATAAAAATGATCACTGCAATAAGAGTTGCAATTTTTAAATTGCTAAAATCAATGTTCTCTCTTAATATTAGACGTGATGGATCTCTGCTAATAGCTGTAGAAGATCAGAAATCAGAAGAAACCTATAATTAACCTAAAATCCCTTCTGAATACCCCAATTATTGCATCTAATTGGAACCCAAAACAATCACTAACAAAAATACTAGTTTATAATGTTCCCCCAGAGATATCCACTCAGGAGTTAGAAGAAGGGCTCTCAGATAGGGCTGGAAACACAATCCCAGTTGAGGACGTTACCCAACTTGGCAAACCTAACTCTAATGGCCTAAAAACTATTAGATCCTTCTTATTTACACTGAAGGAAAAAATTAATATCCCAGAAAAATTATTCCTATTTGGGCAAATCAAACCACACAAGGAATTCAAACCTAAGCCTATCCAGTATCAGAAGTGTCTCGAACTTAGACACACAACAAACAAATGCAATAAAATTCTCCGAGAGTTTAGTAATTGTAAAGCTTTCCATCCTAAAGAGTTGAAAACTTGCATCAATACTCAGCTCACATGCATCAATTGCAAAAGCCCATATGAATCTACAAATAAATTATTATGCCCTGCATACAAGAAAAGAGCTCTAACACTCCAAATATCAACAGAGAAGGCCATCCCATACCCCTTTGCAGCAATGGAAGCAAATGCTGCCCAACAATACCAAATAAAGCCTGTAATGAAACCAACCAAAACCCCCAAGTCACACGCCCCCAATGCATCAAGCACCCCATATAAAACACCATCTTCTAAGCCCCCTAGCTCAAATCCCTATCAGAAGGAATCACCAAGCCAACAAGCCTCCTTGTCCAGTGAGATGAGGTCAACCTGGCCCCCCCTCCCAAGAAGAAATAAACCAGAAACACTACCAGGAATTAACCCCTTAACCGACAAACAGGATGCACAACCAAAAATGCAATCCCCAAATATATGCTTTTTTATTCTGAACTGTAATGCAGTTCAGGCCATGAACATACATCAACTACAGAAAACAAAAATCAGTGCCGAATTGGCAAAAATCTACATCCCAGATGATATGCTCATTCAAGCAAAAAAAGATCTTGCTTTACTTTTAACAAAGCTGAACATTGATACACAGTCATATGAAGAATAAATCAACAACACAACATATATGAATAATCCAATGGAATTTAAGATCACTCACAGAAAATAAGGTAAATGGACTAATATCTATTATGAATAATAACTCCATTAATATTGCTTACCTCCAGGAAACTCATTTAACCCAAAATCATCAAATTAAGTCTCTGTGATATACTATCCTCAGAAAGGATATATATTCAGAAAGAAAAGGAGGTGGGATAGCTTTATTAGTGAATAATAATATAAAATTTTGTGGCATCAATTTTCCAGATTTTACAAATGATGTGGACGCAATTGGTATCAGTGTTTGGCTGAATAATTAAAAAACCTACATAATAAGCTTTTATAACCCTAATGGCCAAACTACAGATGCCAAGGATTTCTTTAATTATATAAATAATTCTAATATGTTAAAAAATATTATTATTTGTGGAGATTTCAATACCCCCAGCCTTTTGTGGGGGAATAAACCAGCAAATAAAGCTGGTAAATTCATTGAGCATATGACTTCAAATAATAATGAATTAGCTGTTGCTACCCCTCCAAACTTGAATACATATTTCAACCCCAAAAGTGGCAGATTCTCCACAATCGACCTACAAATTGTTTCATTAAATTTTTTGAATAAAATTTACATAAATAAAATTGATAGTCTATGTACTGACCACTTTGCTATAGTTTGCTCCCTAAATGAACCTGCTGAAACTATATCTCATACCTCCAAATATATCAACACTAAAGCAAATTGGTCTATGTTCTAAAATAAGCTAAATGATGAAATTACAAGTTTCACCCAAATTTCATGCATTTCTAACACAACAGTTGACACACATGCTGAAGCCTTGACATCTTTACTAATAAATACAGCTAATCATGCTATCCCCAGGACAACACCGAAGAAAACTTTCCCTAAACAAATTCCTAAAGCATGGTGGACAAATGAGTGCCTAAATAATTGGAGAATAAAAAAGGCAGCTAGGACAGAATTCATAAACAAACCATCACCTACTACATATTTAAAAAAATTACAAGCAGAATCTAATCTTAAAAGGACTATAATAGATGCTAAATATAAATACTGGAATAATTTTGCAAATAATCTCTCCAGAGAAACACATGAGCCAATTATACACAAAGTTATAAGCCACATCTTTGGGAAAAAGACTTCCCCCAACCCACTCCTGTATGAGCTTATACATAATAATACCCATTATGACAATGATAATGAGAAAGCTAACCTATTTGCAACTCTTTTTGTTAATAAGCTAACTTCAAATAATCAAAGCAAACTGTCCCCAATTCCTATGAACCCAAGTTACCAACCACGCCCAGGATCCGAGTACATAACTAATCCATTCTCAATCCAGGAATTTAATTATGCAATACATCATATTAGGACCAAAACTAGCGGCAGCTATGACAATATACACACTATATGAATAAAGAATCTCACACCTTCATACAAACAAGAACTGCTAAATTGTTATAATCACGCTTCGGCATCTTCTATGCTCCCCGATATATGGAAATGTTTGTCCCTCCTAACAATCCTAAAGAAAAATAAACCCAAAGATAACCCTGAGTCTTATAGGCCCATAATGAGAACTCCTGTGCTGGGGAAAATAATGGAGAAAATGATCTATCACAGACTCCTCTGGTTTGTTGGGAAAAATAATATGATCCCTCACACTCAAACTGGATTCAGGAAACACCACTCCTCAACAGATGCTTTCATTTCGCTAACTAATTTAATCAATGAATCATTCTAAAAATCTAATATCTTAGTTGAGGCTTTTCTAAATTTTGAGGGAGAATTTAACAAAGTAAACCACCATACCCTTTTAAACTAACTTGCAAGCCATGGCCTATTCCCTAAGGTATTATATTTCATAAGTTCCTTCATAAAGATGCGAAGTTTCATTGTTTGTGTTGGTTCAGCCTCTTCTCCCCAAAAGACAATAACCAAAGGCCTACCTCAGGGAGCAGTCCTCAGTTGCCTCCTATTTGCCCTATATCTCTGGGACATGAACCTACCCCACACGAATCTACAATATGCTGATGATCTTGTGCTATGGTCATCTGGCAACACCTTTCAGATAGCACAGTCAAATCTGCAAAAGTCACTTTTCCAGTTCGAAAAATTCTCTCAACATTCAGATTTACCCAGTGCACCCAACAAGTCAAAAATAATCCAATTTCACGAGAAGCGAAACCATGTTAATGCAAAACTAACTCTAAATAAAACAACTATTCCATAAGATAATCATATTAATTACCTAGGTCTCATGCTGGACCAAAAACTTAATTTCCACCTCCACATTTCAAACACAATAAAAAAATTCTACAGAAAAACAATTCTACTAAAAAGACTTTTTCCTATACCATGGGGATATAAGGAAAAAACCTTACTTCAGTTTTATAAGTCATACATAAGACCCCAGTTTGACTATGGAGTCATCGTCTATGGTGCTTGTGCAAAGACCTAGATGCAAAAAATTGAAACAACTCAAAATGATATAATACGTCTCATATTTGGTCTTAGGAAACCCACAAGCACCAAGTTTCTGCTTATGGAGAGTGGATTAACAACAATAAGGGAGAGACGTAGCTTTCTCTTGACAAAACATCTTACAAAAATTGAATCAAATAGCTCATACACACTACATAATTGGTTAAGAAATCCAGCTATGTATAGAGGCATTGCAGATGAGTATGCCAATATTCAGAAGAAGTTCCCCATACCAGCAAAGTCTATTGCACCTACTTTCCCCCCATCCCCCCCATGGAATTGGTCAAGTCCCATAATAAATAATGAGTTCTCAAAGTGGAATAAAGATTTAACCCCCATTGCTTTTGTTCTTAAAAAATTTGCAGAACTTAATACTATTACCTATAAAAATCACTTCCAAATATTTGTTGATGGGTCAAAAATGAATGAGAAGGCTGCAAGTGGTGTTTTCCTTCCTCACCTGAAAATTGCAATGGGCGAGAGAATATACAATAATTTATCTGTAATGTCTGCTGAGTTAAATGCCATAATCACGGCATTAGAACATCTTAAGGAAAACCAACCTTTGATTGCAAATTCAAATAATATTATATATTCCGACTCTCTATCAAGCCTTGAGTTGCTGGCCTCAGCTCCTCAATATAATTTGGACATTGACGCTTATCATTGTCTCAGTATTATAGATAATCTTGCTTCAAGAGGCATAAAAACTTATTTTCAGTACATTCCTAGCCACTCTGGCATAAGTGGTAATCATCAGGTTGATGAAATAGCAAAAAATGCTATAAATATTGACCAGCCAAGTGGGAGACCAATCCCAATTAGAGATTTTTACCGATGGAGGCTATCAGATATTAATTTTGACAAGATTAATCCTATCTTTTCCCCCTTTCCCAATAAGAATCTTTCTAAAATTTATCATAGAATTTGTTCTGGAACAAATGGACTAAATTTCCTTGCATTCTCATATAAGTCTTCTAATTCAAGTGGTTCAATTCCCCTGTCCCCTCTTTGCAGGCATTGTAATATGAATAATGAAACAATTGACCATTGCCTATTTGAATGTAATATACTGACGTCTGCACAACATACCTTGCTTTGTAATCTATTAAAATGCTTCAAACACCACAAAATCTCACTATCAGCCAAGAGCCTAGCCAACTATACATGCACATAGAGCACAGAAATCGATATCTATCATCTTATATTTGAACTCCTTGAGTCAAAAGATCTACTGAAAGATATCTGACAGTATCTAATAAATGAGAGACGACCAAGCCAGTAGCTCTGTAGCCCACAGAGTGAAGCAAAAAGAAAAGGGCTAAATAGTATTAACTGAATAGCCCGCCTGCTGTGAATTAGAAGAAGAAGAAGAGAGCAACTAGGCCCCCTCCTCTGTCCAAGTTTTTATCAAAATCGTCTGATCAAAATTTTGAGAGAGCTATTTAGCCAAAAAAAGTGAAATAATATGCAAATATCGTTTTAATTATTCATATACGGTGACCCAAAATCAAAATCTGTATTAATTCAAAAAAGTTCGGAAATTAAATAAAGAAACAAGTTTTTTTAATTGAAAGTAAGGAACGACATGAAAACTTGAAACGAGCAGAAATTATTCCCTATAGTAAAGGGACTGTCCCTTCTTCAACGCCTCGCTCTTTACGCTAAAGTTTGACTTTTTCTCACAGCTCTATTTAAAAAAAAAACTTTAGCGTAAAGAGCAAGGCGTTGAGGAGGGGACAGCCCCTTTCATATACGGAATAATTTCTGTTCTTTTAAAGTTTTAATGTCGCTCCTTACTTTCAGTTAAAAAAACTTTTTTATTTTTAATTTAATTTCAGAAAAAGACAAGACATTTATGCAATTGTAAAAGCGTATGAGGACGGAAACTTCGCTTAGATTGTCAAAACGTCGGAGTGGCTTTGTCCAAAAGAAGGTTAAACAAGCAGAAAGAAAAGGGGACTTGGGCGAAAAATTTATGATTGTTCTTATCAGAAAATAAAATAAAAAATAAGCTAAAAATGCTTTAAGTGGCTTATAAAGTTTCTTAGTAAATAAGCAGAAATTGTTACATCATGCAATCCTAAATGTTTTCTAAAAAGTAAAAAATGGAATGATATATACATGATCTAAAATATTGAATTCAAAGTAATATTGACAAAATAAAAATTAACAAGAGGAGTTGCCAGAGCGGCAAGTGGAGCGATCTTGACTGCAGTTTCTGCAATCTCAGCTCCATATATGAATTTATCGACACCGCTTTTCCTGTATATGTATAATATTTTGTATATCAACTTATGTCCTTGTAATCATAGCCTTATGTTCCGCATTATTTGTGACATCGCTTGGTAGTTTCAATTACAATTTCTTCATTCTCAACTCTAATGTTATAATTCCCAACATAACTTTTTTTTGTTTACGTGTGATTTTTTTATCGATATCTTGGCTACACTCAAACACTTGAACATACCAGTATAAAAAATAATACCTGTGGTGAAATAAGATACGTTGTTTTTTGTCACTAATATCTTAAATGTTTATGCTTCCACTAGTTTTTTGTTTTGTAACTATTTCTAAATTTACATAAATGCAAAACGAAAATGATTTTTTATCTATTGGACTTGGAGTTTGAGTGAATTTAGCATTAAATAATAGTTGATAACCACAGCCACAATTCTTTAATAATTCATATTATAAAGCCAAGCTGTTTTTTTCTATTCTTTTATTCTAAATATAAAGTGCGATTCTGGCTTAACGATGGAATCCAACAGCGAAATTTCGTGTAATGTTGTTTTACTTCTGTAGCTATGGCAGGGATGCGGAATAATTCAAATAATTAATGCGTGAAAAATGAAATTATCATAAAGATCATGGTACGCGTTTACCTATAATAAACTGCTACTGGTTTGGCATTCAAAATTCTTAGATTTTCGGAATCCAACCCTTCAAGTAATTGTTTTGATAAAACGAAGCAGGTTAGCTTTATAAGGATTGCACAGGGAACAAAGTTTTAAAATTTGATAAGGGAATAGGCCTAGTTGCATTGTCAGAAAAGTGACCTTCATATTTGAAAATAGGGTAAAGTTCTACGAAATCATATTATTGAGTTAGGAATAAAGTGAATACACCATTCGATGCCTTTTTTTATGCTGATTACGAATATAATAAGCATTTCTATCGGAAATGAATTTCAGCCCCCCCCCCTTATATAGGCTATACCTAACCCTGAATTGGCATATATAGGGGGGGCTGAAATTCATTTCCGATAGAAATGATTATTATATTTGTAATCAGCATAAAAAAGGCATTGAATGGTGTATTTACTTTTGTCCTAACTCAATAATATGATTTTGTAGAACTTTACCAAAAATAGTATAAAACTAAGAATTTAATCCCACCAGTTTTACTTGTCTAGCCTGTTTCTTTCAGAAGAGGCCAACCACTAGGCTATATTAACCAAACATCTTGTTTTAGCTTATTAATAGCTTCTCCCATTTGCTATTGATGTTTTAATGCAAAGTTTAATGCTACAAATGGTGATTGCTAAGTAGAGAAGAATATTAAACAGAAACACTAAAAATTCTGGGAACCTAGCCTACTTTAAAATATGTATAGTGTAAATGTTGAGACTTACTGATGTTTATATTCCAAACCCATAGGTTTATTACAGTCAAATCTGATAACTGATGATAACTGATCAAATCCAATCACAAATCTGATACAGTCAAATCTGATAAAACCTGATAACATATTGTGAAGTCTATTGTTTTATTTAAAGCTTCTCTCATTTGCTTTTGCAATTTTACTACAAATTTAGTGTTACAAATAGATAATTATGAAACAGAGGGGCATATTTAAAGGAAGCCCTAAAAAATTCTGGCAACAACTTTAAAATAGTCTACAAGTAATTACTTATCCATTTCCTAAAAACATATTGCATTACTTCACCAGGACTCACCTTATGGAGCAGTTTATAGCTAGATATGCATATTTCCACTAGCCTATATTTTGTAATAGCAAGACTACTTTTTTTTACCAATTGATTAACATTCACTATAAAATAAAACAGAAGAAAAGAGTTACACTATTGTAAAATGAAGTAAAAAGATATGTGGTTGGCTACTTGTTGCTCTGTTAGGGGGAGGAGTTAAAGTAAAACAATTTACTTTTAGGAATTAGATAGGTAAGTATTTATGAATGTTTCAAAGTAGTTTCCAGATTTTCTTAGGATTGGCTTCCAATTGGATAGCCCCCCTATTTAACAGTTCTCCTAAAAAAAAAATCAGTAATAAATTGGCAGAGTTATAAGATTAGAAAAATTGTTATGTTTATCAGGATTTATTCTAATTAATCCATGCATGGAGAATGCATAGCCTAACTGTGGAATATCAAATTAGCATTGTATTTTGAATCAAATGATAAGTTTGTAACCTACACTGTATTTCTACTTGCATAAAACAAGAAACAAGGTGTCCCTTTGAAGGGTCAAGATTGCATTAGTTATCAACACATCTGAAAAGAACATAAAAGGTACATTGTGTAGTATGTTTATCTTCTACTTAGCAAAGTATTGAAAATATCGAAAATCTTATATTAATGGGGAGGAGAGAGTGGAATGTAATTGTTACAGCTGTGAGAATCTCATTGTATATTTTTATCTTAAATTGCAGCTTGGAGCAAATCTTAAGGATTTATTCTTTTTATCTATTTTTTTTTTATCCTGTTTATGCTGTATAAGCCCACTTCATCTTTAAACAATATTTCATGAGGGGGCTAGGGCTCATCTTTGCAAGTTTAACTATATTGCTATGCCCAAAAGCAAACATTTAGCAATCTTACCTTAAATTACATTGTCCAGCAAATAAGATATTATCCTGTAGATGCTGGTTAGTGAAGATGTTGAGCCAACATGTTGGCTGCATCCTATTCTTAAAGCCATGGCTTAGACAACAAATCTTTGTCCACAGCTCTCTTGAAGGCCTCAACACTAGGGGCTAAGACTGTTTCTTCATGTAGGAAGTTCCAGAGCCCCACAACTCTATTTGAGAAGAAGTTGTTCTGTAGCCTGGTGTTGTCTTGTTTGCAGCACAGCTCATGATGTGTCCTCTAGTTCTTGTTGACTGGTCACGTTCAAGCATATTTTGTTGCAAGGACTGAGTGTGCAGTATTTTGTACACCATGATGACTTTCTAACTTCTGTTGATAGGAGAGGGCAGGAATCTATAACTTCTCCAGTTGGGATGGGTAGTCCAGGCTTTTAAAACCCTCTATTGATTTAGTTGCTTGCCATTGGACACTCTCTAGTTTTTTCTTGTTGCCTTTATTTAATGGGGTTGCCACACAATCCTTTATATAGGTTTGACATCCGTTTTGGAGACCTACTGTGGAATGTTCTTTTTACAATTCCCAGGATCTGGAGTGCTTTAGAGGCAGCTGACTGAGCATGTTGGTCAAACTTCAATTCTTCATCCACAAGTATACCCAGGTTTCTTTCAGCATTGGAGGAATCAATCATCTGCCCAAAAATCTTTCAAAAGTAGTTTAGCCCATACAGATTTCCATGCTAGATCTTATCACAATCCATTTTGAGTATATATTTTTCTTTGTATTAGTCATTTTGTGACCTATATGTTTTCATAGTGTGTTATTTTTCATAGATTTATGTTGGTGTATTATGTTACCAGCATTGTCATAAACTTTTTTATAATCTTTAGTGCAACAAGCTTGATAAAGCTTACCTTATTTTGGTTTTAATAAAGAAATAAATAAAAACCATCTATTCCACACATGTGATACTGACCCCTCACATTCTTTCTGCCAAAATGAATTGTCCTGCATTTCTTAATGTTGAATTCTAATCTCCATAATTTTGCCCAATCTGAGAGTTGTGTAGGTCAGCTTGTAATAAGGCATGCTCTTTGGCTGTTTTTGCAGGGCTGATGATTTTCATGACATACAGGTTCATTTTATTTTGACAGATTGTCAGGCATTGTTGATATAGATGTTATATTATATTGGGCCATGGATTGTTCCTTGTGGGACTGCACTTTTCACTTCAGTACTATCTGAGTAAAATGCCTGACTGTTTTCTCCATGCACCTTTACACTCTGCCTTCTATCTTTCAGGAATCCCATCACCCACTCAAAAACCTCCTGGCTTACCCCAGTTGCAATTAATTTTGTCTGTAGTTCACAATGACATACTTTGTCAAATGAATTGGAAAAATCTAGGAGGATCAGATCTACTAGGGTTCCTCTATCTAGGAGCTTGGTAACAAAATTGTACACATCTATAAGATTTGTATCAGTGGATTGTCCTGATCTAAATCCTTGCTAACTCTGCATAAAAAGATTATTGGAGGTAAGGTGTCAGATGGCAGTATTTACTATTCCTTCCAGAATTTTCCCAACAAAAGATGTAATGCTAATAGGCTGGTAATTGGTTGGGTCTAATTAGCTGCCACCTTTATGGATAGGGGTGACATTAGCATTCCACCAGTCCCAAGGTACTATCTTTGTATCCAGGGACTTTTGGAAAAGTGCTGCAAGAGGCAAGGCCAATTCTGCATGAGCTTCATTTAATGTCCAAGGGTGTATTTGGTCAGGCCCTACAGGTTTTTCTGGCTCATGTTTTTCAGTCTAGCCTCAACTTCAACTTTACTGACAGTAATTGGTAACATTGGTTTATCAACTGTATACTTAGGTTGATTGGGATGTGGATCTCTGGATGGGCTAGTGAAGACTTGTTGTTCTGATTGTTCAGTGTCTCAGCTATGTCTTTAGGGCTGATAATAGACGTTCCATCAACAGAAAGCTCAGTCACTGAGTGTGTTCCAGGTTTTGCAAGGAAGCATACATCCAAAACTTCTTGGGATTTGATTTGGAAGCATCTGCAGTTGCCTCTTCATACTCTTTTGTAAGTTTTCTTGAAAGATGTCAAGGCTTATTTAGGAGTTGCTTAAATTTATCATAATTTGCCTGTTTTGGCATATCTTTATATTTCTTCCACTGTTTTTTCTTTTTCTGGATTGCCTGTTTAATATCACAGTTGAGAAAAGAAGGAGTTCTTGGTCTACCAATCAACATAGTTGTAGTATTCTTGTCACAAGATGATATAAGAATCTCTTTCACTTAACTCCATGATTTAGGAGCATCAGTACTCTCAGTGAATGACCAGTCTTGTCTTGATAGTTCTCACCTAACTTGGTTGTAATTTGTATACACATGTCTTACAAACTGATTTCTTAGGAAACAACCTAAGCTGGCAAGCAATTGCAATGAGATCAGTTGCTCCAAACAGTGGTTCAGGCTTGATATTAACAATTGTTTCTGGGTCTCTTACTAATACAAGATCAAGAACTGTTTGGGTTTGCCCAGTTTGTCAACAGTTAGAACACACTATCTAATGAAACAGTTATTGCTGAATCCATTGATGTTTTCAAACAAAGGCTGGATGCTGAGTGGTCCTCCAGAGAATGTAAACTCAATTGGAATGCTATTGATCATGGAACAGTACTTGGTCAGTAAAGAACTTTGTATACAACTCAAGTCATCATCCTGGAGCTCTACAAGGAGAAATCCTTAGATTGCTCCTAGCTGCAATTGAAGGTAATATAAGGTAAATAAGTATTACCTTAATTATCTTAATTTGCACTTTGGAGCAAATTAAGGTCCATACTGGATCTGTTGTGCTCCGGGTCAATGATGGCCAAAATTCGTCACTGTGTTAGGGCCCAGTGACACGCCATAGGAGAGGTCTGCTGGAGAGATGCAATTTAAGCCCACTCGGTAGTGGTGGCCACAAGGTAGGTATGGCCTGTAAAGACCATTCTCAGTGGTATAGAGCTGACACCACTGCACAACAGCAACTTCGGATCAAGTATGCAAGATGGTTGGGTATGACAAGCAGCATCAGCCTCCTAGCAAGACACTCATTATGATAAAGTTGGCATCAGTCAGTAGTTGAGTGGGACGGACAGTCCCACTCATATTTCCATGGCTTGTTATTCCATTCCTTGTCAAGTCTGGACTTGAAGGACGCAGCCGTAGGTGCAGTCGCCGTTTCAGCTTGAAGGCTATTCCAATTGTTGACAACATGCTCGGAGAAGAAGTGTTGCCGCGTTTGTGTTTTGACAAAATGTTTTGACAGCTTATGTGAGTGTCCTCTTGTATGGTGCTGACTTGAATGTTTGGTAAAGAGGGGGTTATTTGGTTGTGCGTTATATCACCACCGCGGCGTCTGAAGACGAGTGTTGGCAGCTGCATGCGTTCCAGTCTCTTGTTGTACAGGAGATCTTGTAGGCCAGCTATGCACTTCGTGGCACGTCTCTGAACTCCTTTGATTAGACTGGTATCATTCTTATAAGAAGGGGAGGTGAGACACGTACCAAAAATCCAAAACGGGTCTAACTATAGCCTTATAGAGCCTTAGAAAGACTGTACGGGAGCGGCTGGTTATAGTGTGTTTGATGAGATCAAGGCTTGAATTTGCTTTTGAAACTGCTTGTTGCCAGTGGCCGTGGAACTTCAGTTGTTCATCTATCAGCACTCCTAGATCTCTTTCTTTGGGACTTGTCTTTAGTACTAAGCTAGCCAGTGAATTGGGATTGGACATGTTGTACTGGTGACGGGGGTTGTTGCTTCCAAAGTGAAGGGCACTGCACTTCAATGTGTTGAATTCAAGTAGCCAGTCTTGTGCCCACGTTTGGATTTTATGAAGGTCACGCTGCAGACTTTGTTGGTTTGCAGGCCCAAACAGCTTGGAGTCATCAGAATAGAGAGTGATGTTGTTTTCTGTTCCGTTCATCATATCGTTGATGTATATAAGGAATAGGGTAGGGCCCAAAACAGTACCTTGGGAGACTCCGCTTACAACATCACATGGTTTGGAGAAGACCTTGTCGCCATTAGTTGTGAAGAGTCGAACCAGTCAGAAAGTCCATGACCCAATTAACCATGTCCGAGTGGGTACCTGCTGCTGAAAGTTTCAATCTGAGATGTTTGTGTGGTACCTTGTTGAAAGCCTTGGCTAGGTCCAGTAAAATCAGGTCCACAGGGATTCCTTTCTCCAGGTGATCTGTTATGGTGCTGTATGTCTCAAGGAGATTGGTCTCAACTGATTTTCCTGGCAGAAATCCGTGCTGGTGGGGGGAAAGTATATTATTATTACAGAGATGTGTCAAAATATCAGCATTCACAATCTGCTCAAGGGTTTTTGCCACCGCTGAGGTCAGACTGATGGGTCTGTAGTTTATGGCTTTGGTGCGGTCACCTTTCTTGAATATTGGGGTGACATGGGTCAGCTTCCAGTCTTGGGTACCTTTTTTGAGTCAAGCAACAGTTGGAATATATTTCATAGTGGTTGTGCAATTTCTTTGGCAAGCTCCTTCAATAGTCTTGGGTGCAAGTTATCAGGACTGGCGGACTTATTGACGTCTAGCACTTCAAGTCGCTTTTGGACGACAGGGGGGGGGGGGGAGAGTAGAATAGGGGGCATCGGGTTAGGGATGTCGTATGATGGGCTATGAGGAAGAGCACCATCTGGTTCATTGGTGAAAACCGACGCAAACTGCCTGTTGAGGAGTTCGGTGATGTCCTTCAAGTTGGTCACTTCCTTGCTATCATCTGTACTGAGTGCTTTTACTGACCGTCTGCTGTGGTCCTTACTTGATACGTACTTCCAGAACCTCTTCGGGTTATTCTTACTATCATCAGCTAGCTTGGACTCGTACCGTGCATAAAGTTGTTTAGTTAGGCTTCTTAGTTTGTTTCGAGCTTTCACAAACTTTTGGTAGTGTTCTTCCTTCCCTCCTTTATTGTACTTTCTCCAGTACCGTCCCCTCCTGTTTCTTTCCTTGAGTATCTCGGGGGTCATGAAAGACAGTGTTTTGGGCTTTGGCGTGAGTTTTACTGACGTGTGTTTTTTTTAAGTGTAAGTAGCTCGTCCATTAGGTTAGCCCATTGTTCGTCAACGTCCCCTTGAAGTAAAGGTGACCAAACTACGCCTTCCAGCTCTTTTCTGATTGCCCCGTAGTCTACATAAGTTTTCTTTATGTAATCATTTTTTATCTTACAAAATGACACATTCACTTCTAGGATTAGATGATTGCTCTTTCCTAGAGGAGGTAAGTAATTTATGTTCTGAAGCTGGTCTTTATCCCGTAAGAACACTAGGTCCAGTAGAGTTGGTCTCTGGAAAAGTCAGCCTCTAGTAGCTTTTTCGACAATCTGGTAGAGATTAAGGTCGTGAAGGCAGTCTGTGAATAGATTCGTGCTTCTGCTTCTGTTCGTAAGTACAGGGATATACAGATATCCCTCCTTCAATATGAGGCGAGGGAAGTTGAAATCACCAGCTATAAAAAGGGTCCCTGTGTAATTCATAGTTGCTTTATGCTGCATTGTTGCTAATGTCTCCTCAGTTTCTTGGCCATCTGAGGCAGATGGGCTTCTGTAAATACAGCCTACTCTGGTTATTGCTCCACCGTCGTCATCACATAGGTCAAACCATAAAGATTCGACAAATTGTGAGTTACCTGGGAGACATAATGATCGTATACTATAACATGTCTTGAATAGCGCCAACATACCACGCCCGCATTCTGAAGACTGTAGGTTTGACATGACACCATACCCTGGAATCTTAACGTGGGAATCTTCAAGCCTGTTTCTACTGGACTTGGGACAAACCTCAGTCAATAGGACCAGATCATAATTTTTGGAATAAATCACGGATTTCAGCTCGTTCAATTTGTTAGGAAGTTGGTCGACGTTAGTAATTAGAGCATAAAAATCTGTACTTACTCGTTTTTGGTGTTGCTTACTCCGGTCGTTGGTCCCGTTGCCCGGCTGACCCGAGTCCTCATCTGTTTTGCCTAAAGTGGTCGCTGGCGCTTTCGAGTTAGCAGTGTAGTAGCTTCCAGAGCTTGTTTTGCTCTCCAATGAGCTGTCACTAGTCATGGATGAGAGTCTTTCCGTAGAAAAAGCACTAACATGTTCGGTAACACCCATATTTACATTATTTACACAGTTCACAACTTGGAATTCTACATGTGCATCGGGTTCGGAGGAGGGACTTCTCCTCCGCTTTTCGGGTTTTTTGACATAATACGGAGGTCACGGATTGCGAGGTTTTGTTCACCACCTGCTATTCTGTCCTTAAGCTCTGCAACAAGTGCTTTATATCTCTCTTAATCTTGTTTCGATCGATCATGGCAGAACTGTACTGCTCCTTTCCTTGAGAAAGACTCTTTCAAGATCTGTTTTTTAATTTGAAAGGATGACACAGTAAACAAAAGGGGCGGTGCTGTATTCCTGGTTGGATCGCTAGCCTGTATATTCTGCTTTAGGCAACAGACATCAGTTATGGAACCACAATGAAGTCCGTTCTCAGTTGGTAAAAACTGCTTAAGAGTATTAGTATCCTCAATAGAAGTATTAATACTGTATGCAAAAATTTTGTTTTTTCATGTCTCTCGGTCTTTTTCATCTTAGATGATCTGTTATACTTCGTATTCTAACAACTGCTTAAAGTTAGCACTAAGTGCTCGGACTTCTACTTGCACAATTTGCTTTGTTTCATCCACGCTACATTTTGAGGATAGGGCCACCTCCACACTATTTACTTTGTCTTTTATAGAACCTAGCTCAGCTCTAAGTGCACTCTCAGTTTGTGCAATGGTATTGGAGAGATTACTCTGAAGGTTTCCTATTGCTTGCGTGATCACAGTAGTAACATCTTGGATAGTAGCTGTGGGTTGGGGAGGGATAATGGATCTAGGGGTGGTTGCATTTGATTTGCACCAAGCACAGTCCCAATTGAAACCATTTTTCTCCTGCATTTTCACGAGAAGTTCATACTCTGCGTCGGATATTTTCAGGCAGTCACAACATATCCATTTCCCACACCCATCACAAAGTAATGCTTTAGAGTCCTCTTCTAGATCTGAAGTACATAACAGACATCTGTCCACATTTTTCTGGGGGCTCTCTCTGGGACATTTCGATTTTGGCGGCATTTTGGGCACGAACAAATTTTCCACCAACAGGAAATTGTATTGGCAACACCAGGTGTTTTTATATTTTAAATACAGCGCTGATTTATTGGGGATGAAGCTTTGGTAATGTCTTTTGTAACAAAGAAAACAAATAAAAAAGTAATATACTGAAAAAAACAAATACCAAAATAAGAAAAGTTAAACTTTTTGATGTTTAAATTGTATGCTAAAAGATGAAAATAGCACTCAATGCACCTTTCAATCCTCATTCTAAATATAATAATTGCTACTATTGCAAAGTTTGATTTTGATCCCTAAAAGATACTTGAAAGCCAATTGTTACATGGTAGTGATAAATGTTTTTTTTTTGGGGGGGGGGTGTAAATAGTATGGAAAAAGTGATGCAAGTTGGGTTTTTGGCAAAAAAAAGAAGTGCCTTTAAAGACATGTCTGAAGCAGTTTAGAGTAACTAACTTTTAGAAGACCAGATATGGTTAGAAATTCTGATTTGGTTTTAGAATGAAATTATAGATCTGGAATTTTTCACTATCTTTGGCAGTATTTGACATTGGGGGGACAACTTTCAGGAATGGATTTAGAATTAAAACTATGCTATGGGAAGGTCTTTACCAATCCTGATTTTTCAGGTTTATAAGAAATGGTAAATATGTGTCTTGAATTTAAGAAAAAACCTTAAAATGATTGTAAAATTCTAACCTAGTCATTACAATTATGCTTTCAAATCTTGGAGTCTAAAGAAAGTACACCTTAGCCAAAATTAAAGAAAACAATTGTTTGCCAAAGTTAAGACCTGTCTGCCATGCAATCTTGTAAGCCTTAGAAAAAAGAAAGGGGCAGATATATAAAAAGAAAGGGGCTTTTCCACAGTTTTTCCACTCATATCTTGTAATAAAAAATAGCCCACGGCATGTTTCAAGATCTGGAACCATGCCTGAAAGTTTCATTTAGCTAACTGCTACTTTCAAAGATAAAAAAAAAATAGTCCATCATCTAAGATTTCACCCATAAATATATTTAAGACAATCATATAAATGAAATGAACTTAAATACGAGTTCCACATCCCATTAGATCTCTTGACTTTTTGAGCTATGAGCTATTACATATTTTTTTCAAGGGTAGTATGGCAAAAAGCATCAAAAGTTTTTTCATGTGAATAGTTTGAGCCTCCCCCTAGAAGACATGTTTTTTTTTAGATATGTTTCAATATTTTTTTGGCCCAGTGATGCATGTGATAGTCATTTTCTGAAATAAATAACATTATATATTATCAAAATAAGCTGCTTATATTAAGTATTGGGAAACAACATATCTAGTCCAGAGTAACCACTATTTTTTGTTTTCAAGCATGGTTAAAGTAAAAGTAATTTAATCTTGTAAAACTAAATGAATATTGTGGAAATTAAATTACTGGAGGGGGAGTGGGGGGCTGCAAATCTTTTCAAATTCTTTTTCATTCTGTTGCATACGAGTTTCATTGAATATTAAAGAAAGTGCTTTCTGAGAAGGACCAATTTTTGCTACTTGTAAGGTTTGAAATATTCTATAAAATTGGCACCAATCTTGAACCAAAATTTAACTCTGGCTTAGAGGCTAACTTGACACTCCTCAGCTAAGGCAGTCCAGGAAAAGCAGACTCTTAAGACACAATAAAATAGTTTCTCTTAAGTGTTGAAAAAACAGCCTACAGTAAATCATCACTTTTTGGTCACCCTCTTTAATATTTAATCAAACTCTAGTCAACTGTAGGAAAAACAAAATTTTTTGTTTGGCTCAAAGCCGACTCAAATTATGGAAACCACTCTGCCAATTCTAACAGTTCATGTAAATCAGACTCCCCAGGCAACCTTGAAATTTTTTCAAAGTTTACAGCTTAGTAAATCATCAATATTTGACCAATAAGATTTCGTATGTTTAACAAAACTCATAAAGCCAGTCAAAGAAAAGGAACAGAGAAATCATTTACATACCACTATGTTATAGCGGTATGTACCACATGTGGTACATGTACCACATTTACATGTACCACTATATTTTTCCCTCCGGTAGTCACTAAAATGACAGAAGTTCCACCTCCAGCACCTTCAACCAATTAAATCACTGGTTGATCTAAAAGTACTGGACAATAATTTAGTGCCTGGTTTAACCTACAGAACCCAAGTGATGAAAATAACAATTGGAGAGAAGCTTTGTAGATTTAGAATATTCTTGTTTACTGTTTGCACCAAATAATCACTGAAATAATCCTTCTTCTTCTATTTAACAGCAGGTGGGCTTTTCAGTAAAACTATTTAGCCCTTTTCCTTTTGCTTCACTCTGTGGACTACAGAGCTACTAGCTTGATTGCCTCATATTTATTATATATATTCAGATATCTTTCAGCATATATTTCGACTCTAGGAGTTCAAATATAAGATGATAGATGTCGATTTCTATGCTCTGTGTGCAGGTATAGTTGGCTAGGCTCTTGGCTGATAGTGGGATTTTGTGGTGTTTGAAGTATTTTAACAGTTTACAAAGCAAGGTATGTTGTGCAGACGTCAGCATATTGCATTCAAATAGGCAATGGTCAATTGTTTCATTATTCATATTACAATGCCTGCAAAAAGGGGACAGGGGAATTGAACCATTTGAATTAGAAAACTTATATGAGAATGCAAGAAAATTTAGTCCATTTTTTCCAGAACGAATTCTATGATAAATTTTAGAAAGATACTTATTGGGAAAAGGGGAAAGGATAGGATTAATCTAATTAAAATTAATATCTGATAGCCTTCATCGGTAAATATCTCTAATTGGGATTGGTCTCCCACTTGGCTGGTCAATATTTATAGCATTTTTTGCTATTTCATCAACCTGATGATTACCACTTATGCCAGAGTGGCTAGGAATGTACTGAAAGTAAGATTTTATTCCACTTGAAGCAAGATTATCAATAATACTGAGACAATGATAAGTGTCAATGTCCAGCTTATATAGAGGAGCTGAGGCCAGCAACTCAAGGCTTGATAAAGCGTCGGAATATATGATAATATTATTCAAATTTTCAATCAAAGATTGGTTTTGCTTAAGGTGTTCTAATGCCATGATTATGGCATTTAACTCAGCAGACAATGTAGATAAATTATTAAATAATCTCTCGCCCATTGCAATTTTAAGGTGAGGAAGGAAAACACCGCTTGCAACCTTCTCATTCATTTTTGACCCATCAACAAATATTTGGAAGTGATTTTAATAGGTAATTGTATTAAGTCCTGCAAATTTTTTCTGGACAAAAGCAATGGGGGTTAAATCTTTATTCAATTTTGAAAATTCAGTATTTATTATGGGAAATGACCAATTCTATGGAGGGGATGGGGGGAAAGTAGGTGCAATAGACTTTGCTGGTACAGGGAACTTCTTTTGAATATTGGCATACTCATCTGCAATACCTCTATACATGGCTGGATTTCTTAACCAATTATGTAATGTGTGTGAGCTATTTGATTCAATTTTTGTAAGATGTTTTGTGAAGAGAAGGCTATGTCTCTCCCTTATTGTTGATAATCCACTCTCCATAAGCAGAAACTTGGTGCTTATGGGTTTCCTAAGACCAGATATGAGACGTATTATATCGTTTTATATTGTTTAGTTTTTTTGCATCTGGGTCTTTGCAAATGCACCATAGACAATGAGCCCATAGTCAATATGGGGTCTTATATGTGATTTATAAAACTGGAGTAAGGTTTTCTCCTTACAACCCCAAGGTGTGGAAAGAAGTCTTTTTAGTATATTTGCTTTTCTATAACATTTTTTTATTGTGTTTGAAATGTGGAGTTGGAAATTCAGTTTTTGGTCAAGCATGAGACCTAGGTAATTAATATTATTATCTTCTGGAATAGTTGTTTTATTTAGAGTTAGTTTTGCATTAACACGGTTTCGCTTCCGGTGAAATTGGATTATTTTTGACTTGGTGGGTGCAATGGGTAAATCTGAATGTTGGGAGAATTTTTCAAACTGGAAAAGTGACTTTTGCAGATTTGACTGTGCTATCTGAAAGGTGTTGCCAGATGACCATAGCACCAGATCATCAGCATATTGTAGATTCGTGTGGGGTAGGTTCATGTCCCAGAGATATAGGGCAAAAAGGAGGCAACTGAGGACTGCTCCCTGAGGTAGGCCTTTGGATATTGTCTTTTGGGGTGAAGAGTCTGAACCAACACAAACAATGAAACTTCGCACTTCTATGAAGGATTTAATAAAGGATACTAGCTTAGGAGGTACTCCAAGGTTTGCAAGTTTATTTAAAAGGATTTGGTGGTTCACATTGTCATTAGCTCCTTCAAAATCTAGGAAAGCTGCCACTAGGATATTATTTTTTGAGAAAGATTCATTTATTGCATTTGTTAGCAAAATGAAAGCATCTGTTGAGGAGTGGTATTTCCTGAATCCAGTTTGAATGTGTGGGATCATGTTATTTTTCTCAACAAACCAGAGGAGTATGTGATAAATCATTTTATCCATTATTTTCCACATCACAGGTGTAATCATTATGGGCCTATAAGACTCAGGGTTATCTTTTGGTTTATTTTTCTTTAGGATTGGTAGGAGGGACGAATATTTCCATATATTGGGGAACATAGAAGATGTCCAAGCATGATTATAACAATTTAGCAGTTCTTGTTTGTATGAAAGTGTGAGATTCTTTATCCATGTAGGGTGTATATTGTCATAGCTACTGCTAGTTTTGGACCTAATATGATGTATTGCATTATTCACTTCATGGATTGAAAATGGATTAGTTATGTACTCGGATCCTGGGCGTGGTTGGTAACAAGGGTTCATAGGAATTGTGGACAGTTTGCTTTGATTATTTGATGTTAGCTTATTAACAAAAAGAGTTGCAAATAGGTTAGCCTTTTCATTATCATTGTCATAATGGGTCTTATTATGTATAAGCTCATACAGGAGTGGGTTGGGAGAAGTCTTTTTCCCACATATGTGGCTTATGACTTTATGTATAATTGGCTCATTTGTTTCTCTGGAGAGATTATTTGCAAAATTATTCCAGTATTTATATTTAGCATCTATTATAGTCCTTTTTAGATTAAATTCTACTTGTAATTTTTTTTAAATATATAGTAGGTGTTGGTTTTTTTATGAATTCTGTCCTAGCTGCCTTTTTTATCCTCCATTTATTTAGACACTCATTTCTCCACCATGTTTTAGGAATTTGTTTCGGGAATGTTTTCTTAGGTGTTGTCCTGGGGATAGCATGATTAGCTGTATTTATTAGTAAAGATGTCAACGCTTCAGCATGTGTGTCAACTGTTGTGTTAGAAATGCATGAACTTTGGGTGAAACTTGTAATTTCATCATTTAGCTTATTTTGGAAAATAGACCAATTTGCTTTAGTGTTGATATATTTGGATGTATGAGATAAAGTTTCAGCAGGTTCATTTAGGGAGCAAACTATAGCAAAGTGGTCTGTACATAGACTATCAATTTTATTTATGTAAATTTTGTTCAAAAAATTTAAAGACACAATTTGTAGGTCAATTGTGGAGAAATTGCCACTTTTGGGGTTGAAATACGTATTCAGGTTTGGAGGGGTAGCAACAGCTAATTCATTATTATTTGATGTCATATGCTCAATAAATTTACCAGCTTTATTTGCTGGTTTATTCCCCCACAAAAGGCTGTGGGCATTGAAATCACCACAAATAATGATATTTTTTAACATATTAGAATTATTTATGTAATTAAAGAAATCCTTGGCATCTGTAGTTTGGCCATTTGGGTTATATAAGCTTATTATGTAGGTTTTTAAATTATTCAGCCAAACACTTATACCAATTACATCAACATCATTTTCAAAATCTGGAAAATTGATGCCACAAAATTTTATATTATTATTAACTAATAAAGCTACATCACCTCCTTTTCTCTCTGAAGATCTATCCTTTCTCAGGATAGTATATCCCAGAGACTTAATTTGTTGATTTTGGGTTAAATGAGTTTCCTGCAGGCAAGCAATATTAATGGATTTATTATTCATACATGATATTAGTTCATTTAGCTTATTTTCTGTGAGTGATCTTACATTCCATTGGAGTATTGATAAATGTTGTGTTGTTGATTTATTCTTCATATGACTGTGTATCAATGTTCAGCTTTGTTAAAAGTAAAGCAAGATCTTTTTTTGCTTGAATGAGCATATCATCTGGGATGTAGATTTTTGCCAATTCTGCAATAATTTTTGTTTTCTGTAGTTGATGTATGTTCATGGCCTGAAATGCATTACAGTTTAGAATAAATAAGCATATATTTGGGGATTGCATTTTTGGTAGTGCATCCTGTTTGTTGGTTAAGGGATTGATTTCTGGTAGTGATTCTGGTTTGTTTCTTCTTGGGAGGGAGGGCCAGGCTGGCCTCATCTCACCGGGCAAGGAGGCTTGTTGGCTTGGTGATTCCTTCTGATAGGGATTTGAGCTTGGGGGCTTAGAAGATGGTGTTTTATATGGGGTACTTGATGCATTGGGGGCATTTGACTTGGGGGTTTTGGTTGATTTCATTACAGGCTTTATTTGGTATTGTTGGGCAGCATTTGCTTCCACTGCTGCAAAGGGGTATGGGATGGCCTTCTCTGTTGATATTTGGAGTGTTAGAGCTTTTTTCTTGTATGCAGGGCATAATGATTTATTTGTAGATTCATGAGGGCCTTTGCAATTGATGCATGTAGGCTGAGTGTTGTTGCAAGTTGTCAGCTCTTTAGGATGGAAAGATTTACAATTACTACACTCTTGGAGAATTTCATTGCATTTGTTTGTCGTGTGTCCCAGTTTGAAACACTTCTGACACTGAATAAGCTTAGGTTTGTATTCCTTGTGTGGTTTGATTTGCCCAAATAGGAATAATTTTTCTGGGATATCAATTTTATCCTTCAGTGTGAATAAGAAGGATCTACTAGTTTTTAGGCCATTAGAGTTAGGTTTTCCAAGCTGGGTAACATCCTCAACTGGGATTGTGTTTCCATTCCTATCTGAAAGGCCTTCTTTTAACTCCTGAGTAGATATCTCTGGGGGAACATTATAAACTACTATTTTGTTGGTGATTGTTTTGGGTTCCAATTAGATGCAATAATTGGGGTATTCAGAAGGGATTTAAGGTTAATTATTGTATCTGCTGATTTCTGATCTTCTACAGCTATTAGCAGAGATCCAGCACGGTTAATGTTAAGAGAGAACATTGATTTTAGCAATTTAAAAATTGCAACTCTTATTGCAGTGATCATTTTTATTTCAAAGGGGGTAGTGAGAGTAATTTTAATGTAAATTCCTAAGTTTTTGGAGGGAGGATCTTGGGCAGGGAGAGGGGAAATGCTTTTAATTGGGGAGATTTTTTTCCTTTTTTTAGAACTTCTAGAGAGGACCTCTTGAAACCCATTATCACCATTTATGGTTACATTAGCCCCTACACTTATCATTGTCCTATTCTCCGAATTGGAGCTATCATTAGAACTTTGAGATAGGGTGCTTGACCAGCCAGGATGGGTATCTTTCACTATGACACTTTCACTGGAATTTGATTTGGGATCTAGGGGGACTTTTTTTTTTGGAGGACTTCTAATCATTGCCTATTGGAAAAAGCTTTAAACACAAAAATAAAACTAAAACAAGAAGGGAAAATAGATGATATCAAACCGTCTGCACTATACTCTGGGGAGGATAAACACCACAGTATAGCACTGAGGATGACTTGAGCAGAATTGGTTTAGTGCAACTGCAGATTAGAAGAGATAATAATCAAAAGAAAATATATTTCAATTTTCTTATAAGGTTGCTGTTGTTGCGTGTTTCCTATATCCTATTTTCTGTACAACCTATTTTATTATAATCCTATTTTCTGTACAACATTTTTGCAGTGAAACTTCGTAAGAAGAAGGGAATCATGCTGGAAAGTTTTAATTTTTTTTTTTTTTTTTTTTTTTTTAACTTCTTCTCATTCATTAAACACAGTTATGCATTCAAAGTTTTGCTTTTAGCTCTTATCTAGATTTTATTATCTATTGTCTGAAACTCGTTTATTCCCTGGCCAATACTTTGAATGCACAATGTTATCATTATCATTATAAAGCTAATTTTGGCAATTGTATATAGTCTGAGTTAATTGTACTTGAAACTGGAATTACCTCATATCAGTAGAAGGGCTTTAGTAATTCTTTCAAGTCAGGGATTTTGACTTGTACCATAGCATTTTACAATAAGTTATTATTGTATCATGTGTTCACAAATTCAAGAAGATATTGAATAAAAAGTGATCCTGGTGGGACACCAATTTTCTGTCCCACATGCCAGTCATTTTATGGAAAAGTCTCGGCAGGGATGGGAACAAGGTCGTATCCAGAGGAGGCTACCGGGCTTGAACCCACATCCCCCTCCGTTTTATTTATTTAACTTGTGAAAAAGTGAAAAAAAAGTGCAAAAGTGCATATAAACAAATTTTTAATGGGTTTTGTACAAGACCAAAAAGTGAAGCTTTGGAAGTTTGACTAGGAATGTCCTGAGTCATCCACTTGAATGCAAAATAATCCAACAAGTAAGAAGCTCCAATTTTTAAGCAGTCGTCAATTTAGGGTGTTTCTACATGATGGCAAAATCCTTAAATGCTCTTAATATGTGATTTAACATGACTGAATCATATAGCTAAATAAAGGAATAATATCTTGTAGGCTGTATTAAGTTCTTGGAGAATTTTTGAACCCTTAAACAAAGAAAGGGGCTCACCTAAGAGTATGAAAACACTTTCCCTTACTGTAATTCAGGGCATAGACCCATTTCCAAACATTTCATTAGCCTAGCTCCACCCCTTTTTAAATTTGTAAAAAGTGGCTAAAATCGACTAAGCCAAATTCATTATATGGCAGTATTCTCTGAAGATACAATCATATTCTGGGTAAAAATATCAATTAGTCTTTCTAATGTTCAGGCCAATTGTTAATTAATTATCAAGTATTGTTGATTTGGATAATGGTGCAATTTGTGGAAAATGATGGTGAAAAAATTATGTATATTCAATATAATACTAGAGGCGATATGGCCAAGAGGGGTGTTCATTTTCTTTTCCATTTGTTTTAATTTCCTTGCTATCTTACTTTGATTTTGTTTTAAGGAAATGTCTGAAACGCATTTGTTTATATTATGCTCGAATTCCACAGTTATTGTGTTAGCCTAAGATTTCACTTCTAGTGTAGTTTTTTTTTAGGATGAAAAAGAATTTGAGGTCAATACCTTCAAAGTTTCACAGTGGATCAACAAAGTACTTTTACCTAATGAACACTCTAATATACAAGTAAGTACATTATCTATCATCACTTCTCTTAGCTACTTAATAAACTAATTTAAATTTTAACATTTGAGGTGATAATTTTCACCTGTTTCATTTACTCAATATGTTCAATTTGTTTCAATTAAATAATTTATTTGTTCTACCAATACTGCATTAAGCCTAAGGCTTGTTACAAAAATATAATGAACACAAAATAGTAACAAAATAAACGAATACAATGACAATTGAATTAATCTGTTCTTAAAATATTCAGTACCATCAGTATGAGTAACAGTCAATGGGACGAAATTCCAAGTCTTATACACCTAATTTGAAAAAGAATCCATCCTCCACCTGGATTGTGTCTCCTGGAGGATTTCCTTGTATTATTTTTTATCTCCTTTATATCTCTTCCAGGCATAGTACATTTTATATTGATGCTGAATATTCAAAAGGAAAAAGACTTTCAGATCTATATTGTAAATGTTTTGTACTATTTGAAAAGTGTTGATTTCGTTAATTCTACTTAAAAAAAGCCCAGCTTTTGTGTAACGTCTAATTGTTTTTCAATTTGATAATATATTACCTTGTAAAAGTGAAGATTGGATTTTATTTATAAATTAGGAAACAGTTTAAATTCTCCTCTTAGGACTGAGTCTTTTAGCAAAAATAAAGCTATGTAATGTTATAAGACACCAAATTTAGTGTCTGGAATATGTTTTCCCAGAATTCTGCTTACCATGAATATGGTATGAGAAACATTGATTATCTGGCTTCAAATTCAACATTCAACAAGGTTAGGTTTCATTGTTAGAAACAATGCTGTTTCAGTGTGGAATGGTCTTCTGGATAGTATTAGGGTGGCCAGTTACTGAGTTTTGTCTAAAAAAAAACTTTTTATTTATATTAATTGTTCCTTCTTTTTTCATGAAGAAATAATAAATTAGTTTTTGTGTTATTCTTTATGGAATATTTTTTTAATTTTAAAACACGGTTAGAAGAAAGAACCACCCACAAGACTTTTGCCTTTTCTGTGGCCCTTGAGTTTATTCTAAATAATGTAAATTTTTGTTGTTTATTTTTGGTGTAGTAATAAATAATTAATGCTTGCATATCTGTCCCTATGTATTATTAATACCATTAATAACTATTCAGTTACTATTATGTATAATATAACATAAAATTGTCATGTTGAATATAATTATAATATAATATTACTATTTTTAAATATTTATAAATATTGAATAAACAAAACAGCATTCGCACGGGATTTAAATTAATGGATAATTATTCTGGGCTTGATCTGTTTTGACGGGCGCTTAGGGCTGAAAAACCTCTTCCTAGCTAATTTATATACTATGGGTTGCCTCCCTGTAGTAGCATAATATTTTTAGGCATGAATATATAATAGTCAGAGGTAATAGGCTTGTGACTGTCTGTGCAGGATTTCGACTCTTGTTGATAGAAGAGCATCGTCAAGTGCTGAAAACTATGTTGCGACCAAGATGGGCCCAGGATTGCACTAAGCCTCCGTTCATACTGGAGGTCCCAGGGACTTCTTGATGTCCGGTTCTAAGCCAACTTAAGCGTTTTGGTGTAGACCTGAGAGGATATGTTGATCCACGTCCTGCTCTGGTATCTGGGATCATTGCTTTTCCTGTGGCCAAAATAATTCCAATAATTTAAAGAACATGAAAATTGGAACTGGAAATGTTACGACGTTAAAAAATGACTATCGTATCGACATTTTGACTGACGAATTCAGATGATTCGAACTGGACTTCTTAGGAGTTTCAGAAACTCATATCCCAGGGGTATGAGTCATGAAAGTAGGTGATATAGAACTTGTTTACTCAGGCAGGAAGGATGGGGTATATAGACAGGGAGTACGGCTCATGATGAATAAGGAAGCTGCTAAGTCTTGTTTAGGCTGGGAAGGTATTAATAATAGAATACTAATTGCTCATATTATGACTACAAAATTCAGGGTATCAGTTATACTAGTATATGCCCTTGTTGAACCAGCTGACGGAAATGCTAGTGACTCGGATGAATTTTACCTACAGTTACAGGAGCAAATAGACAGGGTCCCAGGTAGAAACATGGAGTTTTTAACTAGGAGATTTTAATGCCCAGGTCGGTAGAAATAGGGATAGATGGTATCCTAGCCTAGGTAAATTTGGTGTAGGAAAAGAAAACAGGGAATGACTACAGACTTTTGCAATTTTATAGGTATAACAATCTAATTATAACCAATACGGTCTTTGGTCGTAAAATGACCCATAAGTTGACATTGTATTCGCTTGATGGTAAGACAGCAAACCTTATCGATTATGTTATAGTAAACCGAAGACTGGCATGATCAGTACAAGATACTAGGGTATATAGGAGTGCTGTTATTGATGTTAAAAGTAAAGATTACCATCTAGTAGTGTCTAGGGTTAATTTGAAGCGGAAAATTCGAAAGGATAACTACCTCCTGGGAAATTATGATGTTGGTAGACTTCAGGATGAGATATTCAGAGAAACTTTCCAGGAACAGTTGAATACTAAACTTGAGAGTTTAAAATTTGACAATGTGGAAGATGGTTGGAATAATTTTAGAAAAATTATTTTTGAAGTTGCTGATGGTGTCTTACGGAAGAAAGTTAAGACTGCAGCTAAGAATATTAGTGAAAAAGCTTTATGTTTAATAAAGAGGAGAAGGGGTTTGTACAAGATTTATCTGAGTGATAGATTATATGAAAACAAAAGGAACGTAAAGAAAGTTGAGAAAGCATTAAGATATAAACTAAGGAGGTGGGAAGTGGAGGCCATTGATAAAATTGCCGAGGATCTGGAAGATGCAGCTAGAAGGCATAATAGTAAAATATTGTACTGACATTTAATAAATTGAGAGGGAGTAGTCAATCCGGACTTGGCCCGGTTAAAGATAGGAACGCGGACCACAATTAGGCTAGTGATAAGAAAAGAGTTAAAGAGAGATGGGCGGAATATTTTGAGAATGTGCTAAACCAAGATACAGTTGCAGCAAAAGATATAGAGGAAAATGAAAAAGTTTGTGATACCTTGGATATGAAGGAAGATTTGTTTCGTGAGGAAGAATTAGCGACAGTACTTACAGGATTGAAAAATAATAAGTTTCCAGTTGCTGATAGTGTGGTAAATGAATTTCTTAAATATGGTGGCTCTGAGCTTAGAAATATGTTACTGAAGAGTATGAATATGATTTTAGAAAAGGGGGAAGTACCTAATGATTTTACAGAAACCTTGATTAAACCACAGTATAAGAAAGGTGATAAGAGTGAGTGTGCTAATTGTCGAGGCATTAGTCTGGTCTCTGTAGGTGGCAAATTACTCAGTAATATGATACTTTTTAGACTGAGAGATGCTGTAGACAAAGTTTTAAGAGAAGAACAGTGCGGTTTTAGAAAAGATAGAGGATGTGTTGACCAAATTTTCACTCTTAGGTTAATAATTGAGAAGTGCCCAAACACCTTTGGTCCTCAGTTTTATAGATTATGAGCAAGTGTTCGATGTTGTTGATAAAAGAGCTTTAGCAAAGGTCTTATACATGTATGGTATACGAGAAAAATGCATTAAAGTGATTAGTGCTATGTACAAGAACACCACTGCTGCAGTTAAGGTAGGAATTGAGGTTAGCAGCTGGTTTTGTATTAAGTCAGGAGTTAAGCAGGATTGTGTTCTATCCCCATTTATATAGACCATTTTGATGGACTTTATTTTAAGGAGCACATGAAAGGCAATGGGAGACCACGGAATCTAATGGGGAGGTAAAAGTCTCCTGGACTTGGATTATGCTGATGATTTAAGCATCCTATATGAAAGTGTGAGCAAAATGAATGAACTTTTAGAGGTTTTGCGAGATCAGGGTGCTAGAATAGGTTTGAAAATAAATGTTAAGAAGACTTAGCCTCTAAGGCTAGGAATAAGTGAAGATGAAAAGCTGACGTTGGGCAACGAAAAGATTGATCAGGTAGGCAGCTTCACGTAACTTGGTAGTATTATTATTAAAGACAGTGGGAGCAGTGAAGATGTTAAAAAGTAGAAAACCCAAGGCATAAGGTGTTTTTTCACAATTATAAAAAAAACTTGGAAGAATAGCAAGATAGGTCTGCACAACTAGATTAGAATATTGGAAACTACAATTATTACAGTAGTCAAATATGGTTCTGAAGCTTGGGTGTTCCGAAAAGTGGATGAAGATTTACTACATCTTTTCCAGAGAAATTGCCTACGGATTATTCTGGGTAACCGGCTGACTAACTGTATTTCAAACATTAGGATTGAACAGGTTTGGACCACAAAAGTTTTTTTTTTCGTGGTTCAATCCATTTTCTAGGGCTATAATGAAAGAAAGGTTGAGATGCCTAGGACACGTTCTGCGGATGAAGGATGACATATTACCGAAG
Source organism: Artemia sp. Qi Xiang Cuo (assembly GCF_049724085.1). Classification (NCBI taxonomy): domain Eukaryota; kingdom Metazoa; phylum Arthropoda; class Branchiopoda; order Anostraca; family Artemiidae; genus Artemia; species Artemia sp. Qi Xiang Cuo. Next base: position 20,828,166 of record NC_142797.1, on the reverse strand, counting down.
ATTGTCCTTTTCGGCCAACCGTCTAGGGCTAAACGGAAAATAGGTCGTCCTCGTCTGGGGTGGGAGGATGTCAGAAAGAAAGATTTAAAGCAAATGGGAACTACCTAAGAGGGTGTAAAGAGGGGGGCTTTGAATGGATTAGGATGAAGGAGGAGCGTGCGTAGCTGTGTTGGCCTGAGGCGGCTTGGTGCTGCGGTGAGTTGTTGTTACTAGTAGTAGTAGATAACTACATATCAATAATTACTTTGTACTAAAAGTAATATACATTGTATTAATTGGATCATCAGTGATCAGTTATATGTAAGGCTATGATTATCAATTAAGCTACTTAAAATAGGTAAAATTTAAATTTGAAACCATTAAATTTTTAATAGTGAGATTACTTTTATACTGTTAAAAAAACATTTGATTTGGACCTTATATGTTACCTATTAAAACAAAGAATAGTTTCGAATGTTCCTATGACATGCGAGGCACACTCCTGCTTCTTAAAATCCCAAGTTGGGCTACGACCACTTAAACACTCCCAGAGTTGGGCTACGACCCTTTAAAAACTCTTAAGACCGAAACGGCCAGCCCTTTAAAGACTGGAAAGTCAAAAACAAAATCGTTTATTGGAGAACCTGGTCATTAATTTGGAATGATTTTTTTTGTTCTTTATTGGAAATTCTTCATTATGTGGAAATTCCTCTTCTTTTATTGGAATGTTTTCTTTAGAATAATTTTATTGGAATTTTTTTTTTCCTTATGCCAAAATTAACGTAAGAAAATAATGTATAAACTTGGAAAAAAGATTAAAAAGGTGCTTCAAAGTTTTCAGTTTTGTAAATAGTTCAGAACAATTAACATTTTTTTTTTACTTTACGATATTTTCTAAAACAGAGATATGTTGAAATATTGTCTTTGGAGGGGACGGGGGGGAGTAGTTTATTTTTTCATGTGTATGCTAGTTTTCATAAATATGGTATTGCCCTTTATATGGTATCTATAATCATGAACGAGACATTAACACGTCCTTGTTTTTTTTTCCTTTTTGCCTTCTAGTTTGATTTGAACATATGCTTTTTTTCAAGGAAAAAAAACCTAGATTAAGGCTCAAACCAAACTATATTTAAGAAAAAGTTTTACTATGTGTTAAATTTCTTTTTGTTTTTATATATAGTAAACGAAATTATCACCATATTACTAGGAACTACAATCCCTGCAAAAAAACAGGTTCATTCTCAAAAGTAGGGACCTGGGCTTAAAAACTCTAGTGATTAGGAGTTTTTCTTAAAACCCTTTATAAATATCCTAGCATTTGTTACCAAAGAGTACAGGAAACTTAAAACAAATGAATATTTAATGCTTTATTATATATTTAGTACCTGTCAAATATAACATATATACTGTATTAACTTTTTTCATATATATTATTATGTGAAATATTAATATATATATATATATATATATATATATATATATATATATATATATATATATATATATATATATATATACACATTTAATATATTAAATATTTGTTAAAAATGCTTTAAATATACTTAATCAAAACCAAAGTTACTACTCCCGGCAGACTCCAAATTAGCCATATATCAAACTTTGAAGTTTTGACTCCAATTAAATGCCTAAGTTTACTTGAATCAAAATTGAAGTTTTCTGAAAGTGGACAGTTTTTTTTTCAAACTATTTATATTGATTATGATATAGATAGGGCAAAGATAGAATGCAGAAAAATAGGCCAGTTAAATTAAATAAACACAAATATTCCTATTGTGTCTTTATATATATATAAGCCACAGGTTTTATGAGGAACCCAATAATACTTCTCTTTTGGGGAGGTGGGGGGGGGGCAATAATACAAAAGGTTGTATTTGATAATTTGAATAAAATTTGTCAGAATCATAGACTTGTTTATATATCATATTAAATATGACATAATTTAAATTTTATTTTAGGAACAAATATCGATGACAATTAAAAAACTCCAGATTACCATTCTCGAAACAAGTAGTTTGATTGAAACTACAAATCAAGAAATATTTGATGATCTTCCAAACCTTTTGAATAGTATTGAAGGTGTCCAGGCAAAAGCTTCTGAAGTTAAAACACAATTATTTACCATCAATCAAGAATTGCTGAAGGTAAGAAATATGGGTTCTACAGTGCTTTATCGTCATTTGAGCAATCGAGACCCATTCTCGTGGTTTCAGATTTTCTAAAATGGTGTTCACTTTTATTCTTCTGGCCTTTTTTTCATTTAGCCCGAAATGAGAATGCAATAAAAAAAAAGTGAAATTAGCCTGAACTTTTAGCCATCAACGATTAATTGTGTTTTAGACAAGAATTATTATCTTTGAAGTATATTTTGTTTTGAAAAACTAAATTTAACTTTCTTTATTTCAGATAAAAATTTTCCTTTTTAGCCAGTAGTTTTCTTGTAGAAATGTGTATATACTCCTAAACTAGAGCATAACTATGCTACCATAGGCTGTGCAGCCAAGATCCAAAGAGGGGGAGGCATCACCGAAGTTCCTTTAAAGGGGCTTAGAGTACATTTTGAGGCCAAAATTTTGAGATTTTTACGTACTATTAACATTTATTCCCCGTACTTCTATAGAAGGAGGGAGATCCATTGGATCTACCGTGCTGGGAATGGTATCCTCTTACTCCGATGTACAAGCAAGTTTATGATTGTTTTTTTTATTTTCTTTGTTTATCATGCAAACTCTTCCTATGATTTTGAATTGATCATTCAAGGGTAAGGGTGAGGTTTAGACCAGGACCCGACCGGTATGGATTTCTGGGGTCCGATGTCGACACCGATATATCGGCATTATACCGATATAATTTGCCGATAAATTCCACTCTGAAACAAGAAAAATTATCTAAAGTTTAAAAAACAGCTAAACAAAATAATGCTCTAATCTAGACAGTAATACTATTTTAAGACGGTTTGACTACATAAACACAAGTATGTGAAAATCTTACTGAAAGAAGTGCAAGACATTTATTCAGACTGATTATTCGACACCCAAATTTCAATATTGAAATTTGTATTTTAATCATTAACATATTAATGTGAAAACTTTACCTTACGTTCATATGATATGGTTTCTTACTAACAAATCCATGCTAGGCACGCTGGATTCAAGGGTGTAGCTAGGGTTTTAAGCTTGGAGGAGGAATTTCAAGGATGTGTCAACAAAATCGTCCAGTATGCCGACAAATACGGACACATGAGCTAAACGTCCAAGCTGCATCTCTAACTGGATATTCGGATTTGAATCGATTGAATCTTGGATCTTCCACCCACGCAAGTGAGTATTCATTAACCAAAAATGGATGGTCTATTGTATTCTTTTAATTGTTGTTTTGGTAGAAGTTGTTCGATCATGAACTCATCATATATTTCGAATATTGCTTCACCAGGTGTGTATTGACAACAAATATACTTTGACTCATTTGACTCACCTCCGCTGCTCTCTCCACCACATTCAGACTTACCTAGTGGCTCCGCTCCTCAAGGACTAGACACGCAAAAATTACCTGAGGAAATTACCTGAGCAGTGTGAAAAGACATTAAATTACCTAAAGAACAAAAAACTGGTAATTGCAAAAATATTGACAAAAATATTCTAACAAGGTATTACAACTACTCAAAAACCTTAAAAAATAAAACCAAAAGTTTGAAGCTTAGTAGAAATCGTTGTTAGAAATTGGACTTGCTTAATAAACAAATATCTTTGAAAAGATGCGGTATGAAAAGACGATAAATTGCGTAAAGAGCAAAAAACTGGTAATTGCAAAAATATTTGTATATATTTTAACAAGGGATTACAACAATTCCAAAAGTTTAAAAAAGAAAACCAAAAGTTTGAAGCTTAGTAGAAATCGTTGTTTTTGGGAAAATTGGTATCCAGATATATTCTGGCCTAAAAAAACGATTTAGATAGGTCAGAAATATTAGAAAATTCGTTAAGAGCCTAAATTTTGGAAAACAACTATTTATGTGGGTGACGTCATTTTTATATACATCCGTATTGCAATGACGTTGTCACGCTTGTCCCGCTTATAAGGAAAAATTGAAGATTTTCAGGTATGGAAACCAAAAGTTTGAAGCTTAGTAAAAATTGTTGTAAGAAATCCGACTTGCTGTGATAATCAAATATCTTTGAATAAACTACAGTATAAAAAGACATTAGACTGCGTAAAGAGCAAAAAACTGGTAATTGCAAAAATATTTGTATATATTTTCACCAGGGATTACAACAATTCAAAAACCTTAAATAAGAAAACAAAAAGTTTGAAGCTTAGTAGAAATCGTTGTTGGAAAAACATCATTACCGAATTTCTTTTGTTGTTAGCATAAGCAATGTCTTTTTAAGACATGAAAAAAAGTTGAAAAAATTTTTAAGTTCAGTTCAGAATCGCTAAAGTTATTATGTAAACTGCAAAAATATAAACAAAAATTTTAATGTTTTAAACCAAACTGGAAAAATGCCTGAAAATTTTAAAATTAGTTTGTTTTTCTGTTAGACAAAAAAAAAATCGCTACATGATTAAGCTTACAGGTTTGAACGCAACCAGTTATATATATAGTGTTTGTTGGTTAAAATGTTGAACCTTGATGTGTTCTTTTTTTGTCGTTTTGTTGTTCTTTTTTTTTTTTTATTCTTTTTATTATCTAAAGTTGTATTTTGTTCCTGAGCTTTGTTTGTAGACTGTATTATGTGTTGCTATGGCCCACAGGCTTTTTGCAATAAATCTCATTTTATCTATAATGTCAGTAGGAAGGTCCAAAAAACGAAAATTTTTAATTATTACAAATGATGATTCTCTATTCTGACAATGGTTACAACAATTCAAAAATCTTAAAAAAGAAAACACAAAGTTTCAAGCTTAGTACATAACTTTGTTAGATATCGGACTAGCTTAAATAATCAAATATCTTTGAAAAGACTTCAGTATGAAAAGACATTAAATTGCGCAAAGAGCAAAAAACTAGCAATTGCAAAATATTTGTGTATATGTTAACAAGGGATTAAAATAATTCAAAAGCCTTAAAAAAGAAAACCTTTCTGAACTTAACCAGTCACATAATACCAGTCACAAATGATAATTCTCTATTTTGACAAGGGATCAAAACAATTCAAAAACCTTAAAAAAAGAAAACCAAAAGTTTGAAGCTTAGTTCATATCGTTTTTAGAAATCGGCATTGCTTCATTAATCAAATATCTTTGAACAGGCGTCAGTATGAAAAGACATTAAATTGTGTAAAGAGCAAAACTGATAATTGTAAAGATATTTCTATATATTTTAATTAGGGATTACAACAATTCAAAAGCCTTAAAAAACAAAACCAAAAGTTTGAAGCTGTGTTAATATCGTTGTTAGAAATCAGGCTTGCTTTAATAATCGAATATCTTTGAAAAGACGCAGTATGAAAAAAAAGCAAATTATCTGCGGTTAGAAGACAAGCGACAATGAGAATCCATATATAGAAGCCTGTCGCGTACCGAGTGCCAGGGCCTGGCGGCTGGTAATTGCAAAAACATTTGTATAGCCTATATTTTAACTAGAGATTGCAAAAATTTAAACACCTTAATAAAGAAAATCAAAAAATTGAAGCTTAGTAGATATCGTGGTTAGAAATCCTACTTGCTTGTATAATCAAATATCTTTGAAAAGAGAGCCAATTATCTGCGGTTAGAACACAAGCGACAATGAGAATCCATATATAGAAGTCTATCGCGTACCGAGTGCCGGGGCCCGGTACTATATATATATATATATATATATATATATATATATATATATATATATATATATATATATATATATATATATATATATATATATATATATATATATATATATATATATATATATATATATATATATATATATATATATATATATATATATATATATATATATATATATATATATAAATATATATATATATATATATATATATATATATATATGTTCTGTCCTGTATATATGTATATATATATATGTCTTATGTTCTGTCCTGGGTCTTTATGTTTCTATTCCTTGTATTTTCCAGTGTGAAGATAAACCAGCTGGTTCGTTGATAGAGCTTGAGAAGAAACGAAAGAGGTTAGATGCTACAATTAAAGCCCTTAAGGATGCTGATAGCTGGTCAACCATTGTAGAAAGTATTGATGCGCTCTTTGAAAGTGGAGATTTATCTGGTATTGCTGCTAAAATATCAAAATTATCGACCAGTCTTGGCTTATGGGTTCAAAGCCCTGATCATAAACAAAAGCAAGAGATTTTGGAAGATCTAAAGAATCGATTGGAAGCAGCAGTTGGACCCAAATTACTTGCAGCTCTACATGAAAATGACTTAGGTAAATATTCTGAAACTACTGTTTTCTGTAAGAGCTACTGTTTTCTGTTAAAAACTGCCGTTTTACAATCAAACAGCAGCTGTCATCCTTCAACACTTGTATTGTATGTTTAATTTGAATATATTTATCAAATTTAGGTTAGTAACATTAGGTGGTAACATCCACCGCTCCTGGATTGGAAAAGTATTTCTTTTAGGTGCTTGATTTTTCAAAATTTCGCAAAAAATATATTTTGTTTTTAATTCTTTTTTGAAGCAATTTGAAAAATATAGGGTGTATGAATTTTGGGCTAGCTAGAGACTTAAAAATTTAGATTTTGTTCGGACGCAGATATATTTATTTTTTTTAGAGTGGAATACAGAGCTAAGCGAAGATGGAGGATGTTGATGCTATGAATGTGTAGTATTTCACCACTTTATCCCCAGTTTAAGGTATATGATCTACTCGAAGTATTTTAATTGACCTAACCTGACAATTTGATCTGACATTAGGTCAGTGAAAGGAATGAGTACGGTTAGTTTTTGCGTTCTTCTCGAAAACGAACTCATCATAGTTTTTTTAGCTTTACTGATATTCAGTCCAATGAAAGCAGTTGTTAAAAATACTTTTTGGAGCATTTCTTATGCTTTTTGTTAAAAACTCCCGAACCATAAGCCGCTGTCGGCATGGTCTAGATTTGGAACTGTAAAGTGCAGGCTGTTGTTCACTCCAGGGTAATCTTGTAGGGTCCTTTTGATAACCTAATATTATGACATAGTTTATGACATATTGAACGGCCTTATAGTAGGGGAAAAATATGGTAAAACCTCGGGGAAAATGTCCCATAATTTTTTTTCAGAAAAATCAGCTCAATCGCACAAAAAACATCCTCTTGAATCCCCCTTGCACAAGTATCCCAGGTTTGTCCTTGAAGGGGGAAAATCAATTTTTGTGTTTGTAATTATTTCGGAGTTTAAATAGTCGTTTCCTATCAAATCAAGCATGCCGACTCCAATCTGAATTTAGATTTCCATTTTTCCGTACCTTAATTCCCATTGTCACCCTAAAAGGATGGAGAGACGAATTAGAACTCGTAATTAAGAGTTTGTTGGATTGTTTGGTCGTTTCCTATCAAATCAATGATGGGGAATTTGAAAATGAAGTTAAAAACTTGGATTTTACGTAGTCAAATACTTCATCTGACCTGAGATGTTTGGGATAGGTGAACTATATAAACTAGTTATTTCAAATATTTTTGGTCAGTTCACCGTTCCCTATCCTAGAAATGGCGCCTTAGAATATGAGCCTTGAACAGTTTAATTTCGAACCAGTATTCCAGACTCCCCCTTCTGTTTGTGGTTTCCATTCACTAGTGCCGTTCTTTAGCTGATCTAATCAGTGGGGCCATCTACCATAGTACTTACTAGATGAATGGGTTCAAGGCTATATAAAAAGTTTTTGCTGTTTTTCAAAAATTTGAGAGATGTGCAGCACTAAATCAGATGGTTTTGGAAGACTCCAAAGACGAAGCATATTTTTTAGTATGTAGGAGAAAACGTCGCTTAAAATAAAAAACTTTCTTTATTACCTCATTTTTGGCATTACAGTACTTTATTTGGTATGAAATGATCCTTTAGCCATTGAAATCCGTCAAATAATAATCCGCGTACTTCACCCTCCCCCCTCCCGTTCCATGAATGTGAAAATTGATGTTGGCGTACGGAAAACTAGATTTCTGGCGTCGAATTTGGATTTGTCATGCTTGATTTGATCTACAACGACCACCAAAATCCAAAAAATACGTCCAAATAGAAATTCCGATTTCTGATTTTCCCACATCAAGGGGAGGGGGGGGTTCGAGTTTTGCGCAAGAGGGACTCGGGGGGATTTTTTCGTATGTTTGGGCCGAGTTTTCTGTACATTTTGGTGTAAAAAAAATTCCCGAAGTCAAAAAGTATTCTTCCTTTACTAATACTACACAGTCAATGTCGAACCAAGTCAAAAGCCGAAAGACACTAGAGTGGCGAAATTTATTTTTTATTTCCTGATTACAGGAAAATACAAAACACAAGGACAACAGATAGCAAATAAAAGGCGTGTATTGTTTCCATCTAGTTTTGTTCCCATCTGTTTCTATCTAATTCGCATGTTTGTGTATATATAGTACAAAACTGCTCTTTTGAAATCAGCCGTCAGATCGGATTCTGCTCCCTTTTCTGAAAGGTATTTTGTTATATGTATTTTACTTTCAATCAAAACCAAATGTAAAGGCCTGCCGTCGCCCGAATTTGGGGCATTTACAGGCGTTCCATTGAAAAACAGCAACCTAGATTTATCAAGGATTTCTTGCAGGGGCACATTAGAGGTGTTTATATTTCCATCTAGTTTGCCAAAGTAGCTCGTGTCTAGTTTGCCAAATGTAGCAGCAATGGTGAGCCAGTCCTCGAATCTGAGGTCCTTGTTGGTGCAATCTTCGAAAGCATTAATGAATAAATATCTAGTTTACCTAACAATGTAAATTTACCATTAATTTACCATTACAATGTAAAGCTATTCCCTGGAATACCACGATAAGATTTGTGAACAGATTTGTCTTTGTAACTGATTAAGTAAAACGAATAAAGCTGATTTTTATATCCGGGAATGGGTCTTGAGAACTAAGATCTGACGGTAAAAGTTGGACGGGGAGTGTTCTACCACTCTCACTGGCCGAACAGCCTTTGTGGGGGGTATAAACCTTTGTAATTTTATCTCTGTTTTCTTTAAATGAATTGATTGATTGATTGATTGTAGTACAAAAAAAAAGAAATACAAAAAAATGAAAGAACAAGGCATTATTACTTGGGTGACTAAAAAATGGCCATGCAAATACGTTGTGGTCGACGACCATCACGTATCTGTTGGCGATGTTGCGACTTCCTGTTTTAATGATATCATATGTTATAGTGCTGATGTTAATCATATATTATAATCGTTTTCAGTCTGGATTAAGTATTTAATTTTATAGAAAAGATCAAATCTGCCATCAGTATAATGAGGTCGATAGATCGTTCTCGGCAGTCCTTTATATATGTTTCTCAACATAGACGTGGCTCACTACATAAAAAATGGAAGGAAGCGTCATTACTGGCAGCCAAAGACGGAAAGTTTGAATGGTATTTTAACTTTTTAGACAATGTTTCAACTGAATGGAATCAGCAGGTATTTATTCAGTTTGCTAACTTTGTTATACGATATTTGAAAGCAATAATATTTAGAATGACAATAATTTCGAGAATAAAAATGAAGAAAAAGTGGTTCTGTTGCCAGGGCTATAGAATTAGAGTCATGGAGTTTTAGTCGGAGTTTTAGTAAATTTTTGCTGAATGGATTCAAGGGTGTATATTAAAAATGTCTTGAGTTGGAGTTGGAGTAGGCTATAACTTATAAAACCTAGTTAAATGGAGCTTTAAAACATAACTGTGGAGTCACAATTTTTGTAAATTTTTGCTGAATGGAGTTGGAGTTGGCGTATTGAAAATATTTGGAATCGGGAGTCGGTTGTAACTCTAGTCAATTGAAACATTAAACATGACTGTGGAGTCGGAGTTTTAATTAATTTCTGCTGAATGGAGTCACACTTGGAATCGGAGTATTGAAAAGTTTTGGAGTCGGTTATAACTTATAGCCTACTCCACAGCTCTGCCTGTTACTTCTAAAGGTAAAATCTTATATTAACGTATTTCTAAAATAATTGCCAAAAGCAATTTTCTAAGATTTTCTCAAACGGAGAATCAGCAGGGCAATGCATGTTCAATCACGCTTTTATCCTTCTGATCTATACTGCACTGCTTGGTTTCATTTGCTAGAATAATCTAGCAAACACTATCTCGCAGAATTGCTAACATCTCACATACGACCTTTAGATGTGGTAGCTGGTTTGGACTTTAAACGGTAAAATTTGGTATATAGAAAAAGCGATAAGGCATATAGAAAATGGGGCTGTTTAATGCATAGCCTCCTTTATCGAATTGTTTTTTTTTTTTTTTGTTTTTTTTAGCCGGTTCTCTCAGGAGAAGCGAGTATGAGTTTGATCAAGACGAGTAAAAGTCTTTAAATAGTGTATATGCTATTGTATATAGTGTTGTATATAGTATATAGCGCAGTGTATATAATGTAAAAGTCTTTAAATAGTGTATATGATCGAGACGAGTAAAAGTCTTTAAATTGTGTATATGCTGTTTGGTAAGCAGACTCATTTGGTAACAGAGTTCAGAGTTTCAGAGTTTTTATTCCACAATACATACACAATCCAATCACAACACTCCTAATCCCCCTCGAAAGGCTCCATGGCCAGGGATACAAGGGGGAATGAGAATCAAAAAATACAATGTATTCAAACAACCATAAAAAAGAAATCAATCGCCAAACAACATATAAAATTAAAAAGAGACCATACCTGAGGCCTGGGAGTCATAGCGCAGAGAAGACCACCATATAACAAAACTAAACATTCAGGGAACATCAACTCCACATAAAAAAAACTATTCTGTTTGATTCTTAACTAAATGGTCCTTAAGAATCCTCTTGAAAGTGCCAAACGAGTGGCATTTCTGTACTGAAGAAGGCAGGGAGTTCCAAACCTGATGACAAGCGATGAGGGGATTGAAATCTGACCGCACAGTGGGAGTAGGAGGAATGCAGATATTATGTGACGAACGAAGGTTATATGGAGCTGAATCAGAAATAAACTGAGGAGTTTTTTGAAGAGATATTGAAGATTGCCATGAAGCTGATGAAAAACAAAAGAAAAACAAGAAAGAATGTAGATAGACTGTAGATTTAGAAGTGGTCTTGGTGAAGAACGGTTGGTGTCCATAACCAGACGCGGTGATTTTTTATGAATGACAGAACACGACCGCAGTGTAGACGGAAAAGTAGACATCCATACTATGGGACAATAAGAGACATATGACTGGACAAGGAAGAAAAAAAGAAGCTTCAGAAGAGATCCAGGAAAGGTGTGTTTGAGTTTTCGAATGACACCCAAACTCCGTGAGACCTTAACCCTAATCATGGCTATATTGTGGCTAAACGAAAGGTTTTCATCAAGCAGGATACCAAGAAACCGGACCATCCGATTCTTTGATCTACACAAAGAGCCTTGTGACACCTGAACTAGTGTCAGTACAGGGAAAGCTACACCAATTCGAGAAAAAATAGAAAAATGTAACATGGCAGCCTTCAGGGCCAAGTAATTCACCTCAACCCATGAAACTACTCTCTCAAATATTGCAAACAGGTTAGACCCGATATTACATTCCATCTTCCCTAGAGCCCAAAAAATACTTTCATCAGAAAAAACAACGAGATAACCTTCATTGGAAGCAGCATTGAGACACGAAGGAACATCCGGATGACACAGATTGCAGGATACTAGAGGACTGGTGTTTTTGACTGCTGAAATCAGATCATTGACGTAAATCAGAAATAAAACGGGGCCAATAACAGATCCCTGGGGGACGCCATATTGTACTTCAGAAGGGCTCCGGAAAAGCGGATCAATTGAAATAAGTCTACCAGAAAGAGATGACTCAAACAAAGAGAAAGTATTTGATCTGATACCAATATGCAAAAGTTTCCAAAGAAGGATCTGATGAGTCAAAGAATCAAAAGCTTTACAAATATCCAAAAATAAAGCTTCCAGAATAAAACCAAAAGCTATTGCCGAATGACTGAAATTCAAGAAACATGCACAAGCATGCTGTTTTGAGTAATTCGATGAGAATCTAAGATGAAGACCATGAGAATTCTTTTTTACATCCAGAAAACTAAGAAGCCAAGATAGCATAGCCTTCTCCGAAATTTTGCTGAAAACAGATAGAAGAAAAAGTAGCCTTTAATTAGCAAGATCATTCGGGGGTCCACATTTATACATCACTATTACCTTACCTCGCTTGAGTTATTCAGGGAAAATTTCTTTCTCGAAAGACAGATTGACAAGCTTAGTCAATGGTGACAGAATAGCAGGCAGAACGGCACGGATAACCCTTGTAGGAATTTTGTCTGGCCCTGAAGACGATGAACCTTTAAGGGCATTTACTATCCGAGCTACCTCAAGCTCAGAAACAGGGTTCAAGACCATTGACTTTAAACGTGGGGGTACAAGATAGGCTCTGAAATTGCAACGAGGAGTTGTAGAGCTCACAGAGGAAGCTGTTGTCTTTCCTATATTAGCAAAATAAGATGTAAGCTCTAGCTGAACATTTTCTTCTCATTGGACAATTTTACCATTGAATAACAGCATTGTTGAAACTGAGGGCGGAGTTGGAGTTGATCTAAGTAAAGGATGAATAATTTTCCATGTCTTCCCAACATCTTTTCCTCCCTCAGAAAATTTCCTGTGATAATACTTAGACTTGGCCTTCCCACACAGAGAATTAAATATACTCCTATAGGCCTTGAACTGCTGATGATGAGAAGCAGATGACGAAGCCTTGTATAGCTTCCACAAATAATTTTTCCTTTTCCAGCTTTTATGGAGACCTGGAGTCATCCACGGATTCAGCTGTACTATCCTTTTCGAGGTATGAGGCGCTGGATTCTGGTGGCAAACTTCTAGGATACCTTCTTTTACTGAATCATAAAAAAAAGCAAAAGAGCGGTTAAAATCCTATTCAGAATCCAAACTATCCCATGGCTGATCAGTCAAACGAGATTTAAGTAGACTGATCTCACTGAAACCAAAACGGAAAGAGGGGATATTAGATGGCGAAGCTTTACGTTGCGGTCGATCAGCAGTCCTATATCGTGAAATAGCAGGGAAATGATCAGAAATATCACTAACCATCACCGAATTATCTAAGACATCTAGTGACGAAAAAATGTTATCAATAAGTGATGCATGCATCTCAGTAGCTCGGGTTGGTATACAAACTGAAGGTAGAGTTCCCGCAGAAAGCATCATTGACAAAAAATCTGCAGCCGAAGCAGAATTTTGATCCAGCAGGTTAAGGTTGAACCCCCATAAGGATTAGTTCGCAAGGATGCTTTTGGACTAAGTCCAAAACCTCTTCCAGAATTTTCATAAACGAAGGAATAGATCCACTAGGGGATCTGTAAACCAAATTGACAACTAAATCCTTACAACCTGACTTAATCTCAATATAAAAGGATTCAAAGATTCCTTCCTCATTTCTACTCAAATCACTTCGGATATTATATACAAGATGATCTGCAATATACAGGGCGAGGCCACCTTTCGCCATCTGTTTCTTGTTCATCCTCTCCATCCTAAATCTTTGGATATCTAAAGGCATATCCTTTTTTGAATCCAGGAAAGTTTCACATAATCCAATAACATCCAGAGTTCCACCACTGACGATCCGTTTCAGCTCATCAAAAGAGGAGCAAAGTCACTGAATGTTTAGGTGAAGCACAGAGAAAATACCATCTTGTTTAGAAGAGGCAGAACCAATTAATTGCGAAACATATTTACTTTCAATATTGATTTAGGATCATTATTATTCCTATTTCTACTTCCAACTGAATTATTAATTATACTTTCTATATCTAAAGGATTATTTTGTAACTCAACAAAACTTTCCCCCAAAGAGTTGACATCACCCTGGTCATCAAAAGAATTAATCATTTTACTTACGGTGGATAGTACATCCGCTCCGCGACCAAACTCACCTGACCGAAAGTTATCGATATCACAGCAGAGCTATGGCTTCTATGCGGAAGTAACGCTGAACTCATTTTTGTGCACACATGAAACTGAAAAACAAAAGTAAACCCAAAACACCTGAATCCAAAGTAAGGAGCAATGGAGATACAAAAAAAGAAATAAATGAACAACAAAAAAAGAGGAAAAGGGATCATCGATTAAATCATCCGGGAGATCCACACACACGCAGTACCGCAAACATATTATAATAGATATGACAATTAAAATATAATTATACAAAAAAAAAAAAAAAACAAAAAAAAAAAAAAAACAAAGAAGAGGAAAGAAGGAACCTGATGAAATAACAAAATGAAATAAACGACCGAAAATTATTCCTCATTCACACGTGAAGGGATGACCGCGTTAGACTCACTAACAGAGATCATAAACAGATCAAAACAAGTATCCTCTACACGCGTCCAGTTTTTAACTTTCGAATTTTTCTTAGCTTCAAGCCAAATTTTATTTCCTTTTGACATAGCTCTGGTTTTGGCCATCGTAATTGAAGGAAGAGCAGATGTGCGTAAACTGTATCCGTAAGCTAAATGTTCTTTACGACGAGGTGCTAAGTCTCGGGGTAAATTGCAAATGATGCTCAGACGAGATCTTTTTAGATTTTCACAGTTCTGCATAAAATCATCCTTGTCAGTAATTCTTGTCAGCGTGCCTATAATAGGTTCAATCTTATTCCTAGCAGAATACCTAATTGAAGTCTCTTTCAGTCTATTATTGTTCAAGCAATAGCATTTCACAAATTGAATATCGTCAGCTTTTGATAACACGAGATCAGTCAAAAGCTCGGAAACACCAGTTTGCCCAGACACAACGGGACTACTGTTAAGTAAAAGATTCTGTCTTTTAGATGCAAGCTCCGATTGCAGGCATTACTTTTTATATTGATTAATTCTGATATCAAAACGAGATTTTCCTTTCGAGGTTGAGAATTTTTCTAGTATAGAATATCAAGTCCTTGTCCAAGATTATCCATGCAACTTCCAAGGCATAAATGTCTCTGATCAAAACTATTCTTTGTATGAGATTCCATACTCTAATTCCTTTTACTAGCAATAAATTCCTGCGTATTTGTTAAATCTCCCTCTAAAAATCCATCGAACGAAAACTAACTCGCAAGGGCCCCTTTCTTCAGAGAATAAAAAACCAGAGGGGCCCGCTTTCAAACAACGCCAAAATAAACAATAGCCAGCCAGCGCCTTGAAATGATACAGCAATCACCTCTTACGCACACAAAGCTCCGCACCGAATGAATGCTGGCGAGCGACTGAACCGTTATAAAAGTGTTTTCGTTCGTTTTAGAGCTCGAGATTAAGAAGTTTAAGTCATTACCAAGTTTCTGATTTAAGGAATGATATGGTATGAGAGAAGAAACTGTAAATAACCATTTATTTTAACCATTTATTTATATAAACCATAACCGTTTATTTATTTGATAACCATTGGTAACTTAATGAAAGAGTTACTATTATTGTAAGGTTTTCATATCAATCACATAAGATTTGTAACATGTTTTAAATTTTTGACAACGAAGCAAGTCTAATTTTCGTTATTCTAACATATATTCTAACGTATATTCTAACGTTATTCTAACGTATATTCTAACGTTATTCTAACGTTATTCTCCCTGGCAATCCATAGGTGGTTGTTGGTTTTTCTGATTTCGTCCGATGTTCTTATATTGTAATTCATATATCTTATATTGCAAATGTATGTTGTAAAAATGATAACTTCTTGTGCTGCAAAATTCATGATAAAATGAGTGTTTTTCTGTCAATTATTCATTCTGTGATGATTTTTTACTAGTGTAGTAATCATAAATTGAACTGCTCGCATTTAGCCTTCTTGAATTTGTCGATTTTTTTCAGTATTTGTTGATGGAGGCTGTTTGCTTGTATTTTTTGTTTCCCTTTTGTTTTCTATTTTTATTGGAATAAAAAAAAAAAAAAAAGAAATTATAATAAAATAAAGTTTTATTCATAAATAGGCACTGTGGCCTCAAGTATAAAAACCAATCCTGATTTATTCTTCAGATTTAGCTTTTTGTTTTAGCTATCGCCTTTTCATTGCAAGTACTTGGGATTTATTCCCACATCTGTATTTTTGTCTTCTTTTTTTGTCTTTTTCTTTTTTTCAAGATTTAAAGCTATATCTATTTCGGAATATTTGACGAGGATTAATTGTGTCGAGGAATCATTGGTTTTGCTATTTTTGCTAAATCTGATCAATTCTTAGCCGATAAATAGGGTTGGGCGATATTTTGAATAATCCATATATCGATATTTTTACTTTCGATATTCGATATATCGATATGAATATTTTGGATCAGTTTTTTTGCTATCTCATGGATTTGCTGAAGTTTAGTAACGTAAATGGTTAATAAAGGGTATTTTATATAACTTTTTTTTCAAAATTAAAATAATATAAATTCAAACAATAAAAATAAACTTCGATTACATAAACAAATATAATAAAAACCCAGATTTGGAATTATTCGGGCTTAGGAAAAGAGAAAAATAAACTACTGGCTATTCAAATCTGCAGCATGTCAATGTTTTTCCCTGAGAGTCGTTTCCACCGTTCATAATTATCTGATCAGTTTTGGAAAACACTTTTTAAAAAGAAACACAGGTAGCAGGCACAGACATGAATTTCTTTGCCACTTTGTACGGACATTTTTGGGACCCCATAGCACAAGGCTTCCACCACTTGAGTGGACAAGTTTCTCTTGAAACTATTGGCTCCCTATCAGGGGCGTAGCTCCAGCATTTTTATTGAAGGGGAAAAAAAGTTCCACATCCAGAGAGTCAAGGGGCATAGACTATATAATAGGTTTTTGCCAATTTGTTGGGGGGCAACTGCCACCCCCCTTGCCACCCCCAAACGGCGCCACTGCTCCCTATTGAAAGTTTGCTGAGCCATGATATACTTGGCTGCTGTCGAAGCATGTCCTACATTGACTATAAGGACTTCATCGTGTGAACCCCACAAACTGGCTTGATTCTGATATGACTGCATCGCAGGGACTGCGATGGTACTTGTATCTTCTGATCGAGATTCAGCAGCCAGCAAGGCCAAATCTATCTCGTTTGCAATTTTGCTCTCAACTTGTAGAAGTAGACCCCGGCACCGCGCCGATAAGGGAAGATTACCTTATCTTGATTAAGCTATATTACCTTATCTTAATTTATCTGTGACAGGTAGCTCCTTTTACTAGACATAATTCTCCACACAAAGAAAATGAACACTCTCTGAACGGCTAGTTTAGCTCCGATAAAATCCAATCTGTGAAATTTTCATTCTAATATCACTTGTCATCGACTTTTCCTTGTCAGTTAATAATAATTCACACGTATCTGACTCGGGAGCCGGAAGTGAATTCTTGGGAAAAAGATGCCAGGGTAAGATGTAAGATAAGGATAAATAAAATCAATTATAGATGAAACAATTCAAACCTGCAAAGAATCTCGAAGATTTATACTGAAAATCTACAGGATTTTTTATGTGGTGGATTTTCCTCAGGGAATATAGGGGGTTAGAGACCCCTAAGAAATATCGGTTTCGATAATAAATTTTGATATCCGATATCGATATTATGTCCAATATGCCGATATATCAATATCGATATCAAATATCGCCCAACACTACCGCTAAACTTCGTCTTGCAAAAGAGCACGTCTGCGCAATTCCATTTTGCTGCAGCCTTGCAGAATAGTCCCACTGACAGGCCTCGTTGCCCATCATCGTCCATTTTTTCCCTTGAGAGTTATCATTTCCTCTCACCGTCAACCTTTTCTCCCTGATTGTCTTCATTTCTCCTCAACGTCCACCTATTCCCCCTGATGGCCCTCATTTTCCCTCACCGTTCACCTTTTTTCCTGACAGGCCGTATTTTCCCTCACCGACCTTCTTCAAATTGTTCTTTTTTAATGCAGCTGAAAGAATGAGAAGTAACAAAAACTAGTTCCTTTAATTTTTTTTTGCATTATAAACTTTCACAGTACTTACTTAAAGTTGTGGTTTCCACCCGATTTTTATGGCTGCATCCCTTTGATCTTATGGCACAGTCTCGTCCCTTTTTTGAATTTCAGAGCAAATCATACTAAAATAACGGTTTAAAAATAATATTAGGTAGTTTTATATTTGTAATTCTTAATTTGAGCGCATTATGTTTAATTGACCGTATTCAATTTGGCTGCGGCTTTGCAGAATAGTCCCCTCGATAGTTTTCCTTTGCTCTCACGACCCATCATCAAATCATTCTTTTTTTGCAATCCAACCGAATCGGACAATTTTAAAATAGTCCGATTTTGAAATCGGACATTTCAAAATAAAAAGTTTCTTTTAACTAATGATTGTCTGTGATTCCCATGGCCTGTTAAAACATGTTTTTACCGTTATCGAAAAGCATATTATCTTAGAATTTCATTTTATTTCCTATCTTTTTTTCTTTCCTTTTTTTTTATTTTCTTTATTTTTCTTTCCTTTTTTATTTTGTTTTTACCGTACCAAATATACCATACAGTATATACCATAAGAAGAAAATTTTCTTTCCTTTTCTTTAAGAATGCATTTTCCTTTTCATGACTAGTGCCAACTATACGCATTTATTATACGCATATATGTACGCATGTATACATATTTTTATTATAGGCATATATCGTCGTGCCCAAAACCAAAGGGCGTATCTAACATTTTACAAATTTTACAGGAGAGCAAAAACAAGGTTTGTGAAGCTGTTTTTAAGAAGAGATTTTTTCTAATGACGCAAATGTAATTTTTGGTTCTTCACTACGAGAAATCGATTGATGAACAGTAAAACTTTCAAAAGTTCTTAGAACACTAGAAAAACCAGATACGCCCTTTGGTTCTGGTCATTCTAAAACATTTCCTTTAGTTAAGACCAAGTGATTTTTGAATAAGTTTGTGTAATTTTGCTTCAAATATTAAAAAGAGTACAATAAAGCTTCAATTAAATTATCAAAGGAAGGCACAAATTCCCATTACTCTCCGTTGTCACTTTCGTCGTCAATATCACTGTCTTGTAGGACATCCTTCACGGCTTTGCCATGGGGAAGGTTTCGGTAGAATGCATGGAAGTCTGCATGGATTAGCCGTTGTTCGCACAGTGAAAGCAAGTCTTTAAATAAAGTCTTTAAAGTTGCCACTTATTGGCAACTTTTTCTCGTAAGCTGGCATCAAGCTTAACATTGTCCCACTCTGTCCAACTGATCGTTTTACCTTGTCAACATCAATTGCCTTGTATTCCCCGTTGTAATCGTAGCTATAGAATATTTTAGCCGCATCGTCCACTGTGTAACGGAGAACTTTGATATATTTAACTTTTTCTCCACAAGTGTTCACCTTAACGTTCTTTACGACCTGGCCAGTCAGCTTCTTGAAGTCCTTGAAGAAAGAATAATCGAGTGTTCTCACAGTATACGGATTGTTCCACCTCGCTAAAATGCGAATGTTTTTCCATTCAACTGGAGCATTTATAGAGGTATGCCTGGAAGCTTGCTCAATGGTACTATGTATAATATCCCCCTCTTGGTCTGTGTCCCCCTTTTCCAAATAGACGTGAATAATCGATCGGACATGATGTAAGGTGCGGATTGCCCATAAGCACATTCTAGAAAAAAATTGACTTCGATTCTGACCTCCGCAAGAGTCAGACACAAAGTAGAAGTCAGAATGATCTTTGTCATTTAAAACAGTATCAAACACTATCGATGCAACCTCATTTGCTCCTCTTTGTCCATCTGTTTCACACTAGATATTACAAAATCTGGCGTGGCTATTCATATTGCATAGGATAAGTTATAGCAAGCAAGCTTTCATTTTTAGAGTATGGGACCAACTGGCCCTTTCGGGGTTTCGAGATCGCATTGAAGATCAAAATTAATGAACGGAGCCTTTTCAAAGCCTTCCTCTTCGTTTTTAATCTTCCGATAGATTCTGCTTTTCAAAGTTCACGCTTTGGCCTTTCTTTCCTGGTGTTCTTAATACTGCTTCATATCTTTTTCTGATTTGTCTGCGAGCTGGTTATACCTAATAAAAAGTCCACACTGGTCTTTTTTAAGCCTGTGAAACCCAAGGTTGAATTTCTTGAACTGAAGACGGTAAGTTTCTGATGCAAAGTCAGCTTTTTTCTCTTCCTTACATTTTTCCTTATACAGATCATACATTTTCCGCAATGAAAGATTCGCATCCAAATAGTTTTTTTGTGCTCTTGCGACAATAGTGACTCTCGACCGCGGGAAAAGACTTGATGTGATCATGGATAAATCCAAGTTGTTCTACTGTGACCCGTTTGGAAGTTTTATTTTTTCTTCGTTGATCAGGTTTCACAATTGATGTACTTGGTTCTTGAAACTCTGATTTCACGCAACGTCGTAGAAATTTTTCTGATATTCCAAAAGTCCCAAGAAAAAATTTCTTGCAAACTGCAAGGTAGTTTGTTTCGGACGGTAGACTGTAAACAAGACTGTTAGATCTTCTTGAAGAATCTGACACAGTTTGTCGCTTTTTAGGAGCTTGTTTACACAACCCAGCGATGAACTGTCTTTGCTGATCGTGGTTGCCTGCCTCTTTTCCGAGATTCCAAAACGATCAAAACATACCGTTCAACATCTCCTCTGTAAAGCCTTTCTTATAATTTTCGTGATTACAGGGATTTTCAGACCTCACTTTCGCCTTCACAAACTTTCCAGTAGCAGGAGATACGTATTCTTTACCTGAAACCCGTTGAGCCTTTCTGTGTGCTCTTTTGGATGTCGAACCCGTGGCCAAGAGACTTTCATTGGAGGAAATGATACCTATAAGATTTACCTCTGCAGGATCATTCTCTTCAGAATTAGCTGAAATTGTCGCATGGGGCTCAGTACTAATATTCACAACCAGCACTGGTGTCAACTCACTGGGACTTTCAGAGTCACTAGACGGTAGAAACTAAGGGTCGCCATCACCTTCACTGTTGGACATATCTTCTGGCTCGTCAGATTCATCCAGATACTGCAATGCTTCTTCTGTCTTGAGAATTTTCTTCTGTCGCATTTTTCTGAAAGGCAGGTTTGAATGATATAGAAAACCACTAAGAACTGCTAATCATGAACTGACATCGATTTAATAATTTCAAGGCTTAAATATGAGCCCACGTTACTCAAAATCGCTGTTATTTTAATCCCTTGGTGACCGGATTAAAATAACCGTAAAAGTTTCAATTCGGAAGTCAATAATACATGTGACTTGACCTAAAAAAAAACTTAATTGCGGTTTTCACATTAAAATGATTCTTGCATATTCATAAAGCTCAGACAATTTGTAATAAGATAGACACAAACAAATATTTCCTCCGACAATTTTAAATTTGACCCCGAGGTTGTCGTTTTCATGGAATTGTCCTTAGCGAAAGATTAATAAAAGTAAAAATAAGTCAGGCTCAAAATTTCCATATAACCGTAAAATAACCGTAAAATTTCCAATTCCGATGTCAATAAAACATGCGACTTTGACCTAAAAAAAACTTAATTGCGGTTTTCACATTAAAATGATTCTTGCATATTCATAAAGCTCAGACAATTTGTAATAAGATAGACACAAACAAATATGTCCTCCAACATTTTTAAATTTGAACCCGAGGTTGACGTTTTCATGGAATCGCCCTTAGCGAAAGATTAATAAAAGTAAAAATAACTCAGGCTCAAAATTTCCATATAATCATAAAATAACCGTAAAAGTTCCAATTCAGATGTCAATAAAACATGCGACTTTGACCTAAAAAAAAAACTTAATTGCGGTTTTCACATTAAAATGATTCTTGCATATTCATAAAGCTCAGACAATTTGTAATAAGATAGACACAAACAAATATTTCCTCCGACAATTTTAAATTTGACCCCGAGGTTGACCTTTTCATGGAATTGCCCTTAGCGAAAGATTAATAAAAGTAAAAATAAGTCAGGCTCCAGGCTCGTGCAGCCCAATTTGGTATCTTTCATAAAATGAAGGTTGTCTCTCCATGGTCAACAATAATCAACATAACCAATGTGTTTTAACACTCGGCAATATCATCAGTAAAGTAAAACGGCCTCTCCCCCATCATTGTAATGTCCAAAGTACTGGAATCATAAGAATGATAGGAGTAGAAATGGGGGTACCAGCCCCACGACTCACCCCTGCTGCCACCTACAACTTTTTTTAACACCATATATTGGCATAGAACCACGTGGTTTATGGTTTTTTTTCAATGAGAATGAAAAAAAAGGATTTTTGTCACATTTATGTATGTTTTCTTGGATGGTTATGTGTGGTGGTCGATTTATTTGATGTTTTTCATGGATGTTGAATGGTTTTTGTCAGTGAGAATTTGAAAAACAGGAAGTATGTCACATTTATGGATGTCAACAGCAATTCATGTCTGTTATATGGTTTTCTCAGTGAGAATGAAAAAATAGGAATTTTCTCACATGGAAAAACAGGAATTTTGTCAAATTTATGGTTGTTTTCATGGATGGTTATGTGTGTTTTTCGATTTATTTGATGTTTTTCTCGGATGTCAACATCAAATTATGGATGTTTTATGGTTTTTGTCAGTGAGAATTTGAAAAACAGGAACTTTCTCACATTTATGTCTGTTTTCATGGGTGGTTATGTGTGTTGGTCGATTTATTTGATGTTTTTCATGGATGTTTAATGGTTTTTGTCAGTGAGAATTTGAAAAACAGGAACTTTGTCACATTTATGGATGTCAACAGCAATTCATGTCTGTTTTATGGTTTTCTCACTGAGAATGAAAAAACAGGAATTTTCTCACTTGGATTTACATAATCGCTAGGGGAAATTATTGATTCACGAGGGGGGAATTAAGAAATATTATGGCTTCTTTGATCTTTAGGTGAACCTAGCCTGTAAAATTGATTTACAAAATCGCTAGGGGAAATTATTGATTCACGAAGGGTAGAATTAAGAAACATTAAGGCTTCTTTAATCTTAGGTCTGAGGGATAAACGTTCTTTAGGTCAGAGAGAAAAATTAATATTCTATTTTTAAATAGGGCTTCATTGATCTTTAGTGTCAGGAATTATAATTGACATCACTTGTTATCTTGGAATTATGCGGGAGTCTAAAGAGATAGAAATTCTATTTTTAAATACGGCTTCACGGAGCTTTAAGTCGGAGAGATAACTTGATATTCTAACGAAACCCTAATAGTTTAGCTAGGAAAATTTATGAGATGAAGAGATTAACGTAGGAAAGGGTTTCCTAGAAATTTGAAATGCGTTAGCGCAGAGATGCCAAACAAAAGAAACACGCTGAAATTACGTTTAGGGATTATTTGGGCGAAACCGTTTTATCCATTTTATGGGATTATTTCGGCGAAACAGTTAGAGACATTTTGAAAGAAGATTTTAGGAAAGGTTTTAGAAGAGAATTTGAGGGTGAAACTCTGTGGTCGTTATAATACACAAGTTCCATTTGAAAAGTGTTGTGAGGTCCTCTACCCCAACCCCAAAGGGTTCCGATCCCCCACCCCAACCCCGAAGGAAGCCCCCGGTACTCAAAGGTCCCCCAAGCTCCCATAGAGCCCCAGCCCCCCAAACGCCCTCCTCAGACCCTCAAAGGCCCTCCTCTGGTCCTCAAAGGGCCCCCGGACCCCCAAAGGGCCAACCGGCTCCCAAAGGACCAATCGGTCCTCAAGTGTCCCCCAGACTCCCAAAGACCCCCCTGTGCCCCAAAGGCCCTCCCCCGGTCCCCAAAGGTCCCCCCGGGCCAAAGAAGCGCCCTTGCGCTACGCCGGGGACCAGGAAAGCACAGCCGGATATGCCACAGGGCTGCGCCGTGGGTCCGGACAGCGACGCAGGGGATGAGCCACAGGGAGGCACCACAGGAAAGCGCCGCAGGATGTGCCGCAGGGATGCGCCGCAAAAAAAAGTAAACTAAAAAGTAAAAATTTCGAAATGTTATCCCCCAAACGCCCTCCACAGACCCCCAAAGGCCCTCCCCTGGTCCTCAAAGGTCCTCCGGGCTGCAAAAGGGCCAACCGGCTCCCCACGGGTCCCCCGAACACCCGCCCAGGGCCCCCCCAAGAGTCCCCTCTCCATTTTTTTTAATAATTTTTTATGGCTTTATTATATCTTTTCTGAACAAGTTCCACTCATAATGTCATTCCTAAACCCATTTTCCAACCTCAAAGAGTCCCCTCCCCAATTCATAAATACTTTCTTGAATTTTTTAACATGGTATTTTTCTAACTTTTTTACGTATCTTAAAATGACATGAAATATGCGAACGGCTCTACCAATCGTACTCTGTGCTTGTTCATGGACACGACGCGGCTTTTCCACTGGTACTCTATGGCAGGTTATCGACACTACCGAGTTTATTGCATGCATTAAATCAGTATTTTTTTACGCAGTGGAAGGATCAACATACAATTCATATCTGTAAAAAGTGAAGATGAATTATTCGACGAAAGTATGTGCACATGAAAAAATCATTGTCGTGTTGAACGCTGACAAGGAGAAATGCCTGAACTATGAAACGAGTGCAAGCGGTAACACTATTGGAAATGTATTTATGCGTTGTCATGACAGCGAGAAGTTAGATTTCTTTGGACTATCGAAATCATTCAAAGTTGCTCAAGGTGGGTATGCGAGAGTGAGAGCACCAGATATGATAGTGCTAAAGGAGAATGCCAACTTAAAAATAATTGTCGATGATCAGGGGCAACTTCTACCTAATGATTCTGGTAGCACGATACATATTGATAGATCATTTTCCCATCGTTCTGGTATTACTATTCAAATGAAAGCAAAGAAGAAAGGAAAGGCCTACTGCTGCACTAGTTTAATAAGTCATATAATGTCTACCTGCCAGAACTGCTATCTATGCAAAAATAATGTGAGAATAGACAGTGAAATCGCAGGCAGAATAAAAAGGACATTAGCAAACAATATCATCAATGAATATAAAGATGAATTGACGGAAAGTGAAGCGCAAGTGTACTAATAATGTATAATAATGTAATTAACATATTTTTATATCAATGTTCTACATATCCTTATTTCATTAAAAATATCTTATGCATTATTTTGTTAAGTGTTCACTATTTTTAGGGTATGCTAGAACGTCAAACGTTCAGAATATCTATTAAAAAGGTCAGAAATGTAAGAAAAAGAATTTTAGAGATAATGATACTACTTGCAGGCTCAATGTTTCATAGAAGATAGAAAAGTTCAAGATCTCTTCTGAATTTTACCAAAGAACACAATTCAATTCTAATTTCACCAGAGAAAATAAAAATCTTCCACTTAAGTTCTTTATTTCACAAAGACATAAAGAATTTACAGTTCACTTCTAAATTTTTCCGTAGAAGATAGGAAAAGTTATACTATGATAGTGATTATTTTCCATGGAGATAAAAAGTTTCACTTTAATTCTAAATTTTCTTAAATTCAATTCAAACCTTTCTCAAAGAGTCAAATTTAAAGTTCTATACCAAATATTTTCCCCGGAACAAGAAAAGTCCCAAGACATAAAAAATTTAAAGTTCACTTCTAAATTTTTCCGTAGAAGATAGGAAAAGTTATTCTATGATTGTGATTATTTTCTATGAAGATAAAAAATTTCACTTTAATTCTAAATTTTCTTAAATTCAGTTCTGACCATTCTCAAAGAGATGAAAAAATTTAAAGTTCTATTCCATATATTTCCCCGGAAGAAGAAAAGGTCAACTTCGATTCTGAATTTTCTCAATGAAAATGAAATAAGTTATTGATCAATTCTATTTTCCCAAAATAATATAAAATTTATCACTTCATTTCAGATTTTTCTCAAAGAGATGAAAAAATTTAAAATATTGTTCCAAATTTTTCTTAGAAGATAGAAAAGATCAAGTTCTAATCTGAATTTTACCAACAAACACAATTCAATTCTAATTTCTCCAGAGGAAATAAAAAGCTTCCACTTCAGTTTTAAGTTTACCAAGAAATTAAAAAATTTAAAATTCAGTTCTAAATTTTTCCTTAGAAGATAGGAATTGTTATACTTTGTTTGTGATTATTTTTTATGAAGATAAAAAGTTTCACTTTAATTCTAAATTTTCTTAAATTCAGTTCCGACCTTTCTCAAAGAGATGAAAAAATTTAAAGTTCTGTTCAATATATTTTCTCGGAAGAAGAAAAGTTCAACTTCGATTCTGAATTTTCTCATTAAAAATGAAATAAGTTATTGATCAATTCTATTTTCCCAAAATAATATAAAAATTTTCCACTTCACTTCAGATTTTTCTCAAAGAGATGAAAAATTTTAAATACTATTCCAAATTTTCATAGAAGATAGAAAAGTTCAATTTCTCTTCTGAATTTTACCAACAAACACAATTCAATTCTAATTTCTCCAGAGAAAATAAAAAGCTTCCACTTCAGTTTTAAGTTCACCAAGACATAAAAATTTAAAGTTCTGTTCTAAATTTTTCTGTAGAAGATAGGAAAAGATATACTATGATAGTGATTATTTTCCATGAAGATAAAAAGTTTCACTTTAATTCTAAATTTTCTTAAATTCAGTTCCGACTTTTCACATAGAGATGAAAAAAATTTAAATTTCTGTTCCAAATTTTTCATAGAATATTGTAAAAGTTATACTTTGATCGTGGATATTCAAGTTCTCTTCTTAATTTTATCAAAGAACACACTTCAATTCTAATTTCTACAGAGAAAACAAAAATCTTCCACTTCACTTCATTATTTCACAAAGACATAAAGAAATTTAAAGTTCAATTCTAATTTTTCTGTGGAAGATGGAAAAAGTAATACCATACTTGTGAATATTTTCACGGAAGATAAAAAGTTCTAGTTCAATTTAAAATTTTCTCAATGAAGTCAAGGAAAGTTCAAGTTTTCTTCTGAATTTTCTCAATGAAAAAGAAATTAGTCATTGATCATTTCTATTTTTTTCCAAATAATATAAAAAATTTCTACTTTAGTTCAGATCTGTCTCGAAGAGATGAAAAATTTAAATACTGTTCCAAATTTTTCACAGAAGATAAAAAAGTTCAAGTTCTCTTCGGAATTTTAGCAAAGAACACACCAATTCTAATTTCTCCAGAGAAAATAAAAATCTTCCACTTCAGTTCTTTATTTCACAAAGACATAAAGAAATTTAAAGTTCAATTCTAATTTTTCGGTGGAAGATAGAAAAAAGTAATAGCATACTTGTGAATATTTTCCTGGAAGATAAAAAGTTCTAGTTCAATTTAAAATTTTCTCAACGAAGTGAAGAAAAGTTCAAGTTCAGTTCTTTATTTCACAAAGACATAAAGAAATTGAAAGTTCAATTCTAATTTTTCAGTGGAAGATAGAAAAAGTAATACCATACTTGTGAATATTTTCACGGAAGATAAAAAGTTCTAGATCAATTTAAAATTTTATCAACGAAGTGAAGGAAAGTTCAAGTTCTCTTCTGAACTTTACCAAATAACACACTTAAATTATAATTTCTACAGAGAAAACAAAAATCTTCCACTTAAGTTCATTATTTCACAATGACATAAAGAAATTTAAAGTTTAATTCTAAATTTTTCGATGGGAGATAGAAAGAATAATACCATACTATTTATTATTTTAACAGAAGATAAAATGTTATAGTCCAATTTAAAATTGTATCAAAAACGTTAAATAAAGCTCATGTTCTTTACTGAATTTTAGAAAAGAACAAAATTCAATTATAATTTCTATAGAGAAAATAAAAATCTCACACTTAAGGTCTTTATTTCACTAAGACATAATGAAATTTAAATTTAAATTCGAAATTTGTAGCTTGACTATATAAAGATTAATACAATACTTGTCAATATTTTAACAGACGATTAAAAGATCTAGTTCAACTTTAAATCTTCTCAGCAAAGTGAAGAAAATTTCAAGTTCTCTTCTGAATTTTAATAAAGAACACAATTCATTTCTAGTTTAACCAGAGGAAATAAAAATCTTCCACTTCAGTTCTTTATTTCACAAAAGACATAAAGAAATTTAAAGTTCAATTCCAAATTTTTCGGTGGAAGATAGAAAAAGTAATATCATACTTATGAATATTTTCACGGAAGATAAAAAGTTCTAGTTCAATTTAAAATTTTCTCAACGAAGTCAAGGAAAGTTCAAGTTCTCTTAATTTTTAGATGGAAGATAGAAAAAGTAATACTATGACAGTGATTGTTTTCCATGAAGATCAAAAGTTTCACTTTATTTATAATTTTTCTTAAATTCAGTTCTGATTTTTCTCAAAGAGATGAAAAATTTAAAGTTCATTTCTAAATTTTTATCTAGAAGATAGGAAAAGTTATACTACGAGTGTGATTATTTTTCAGTGAAGATAAAAAGTTTCACTTTAATTCTAATTTTCTTAAGTTCACTTTCCTATTTTTTGCAAAAAGATGAAAATTTTAAAGTTCTGTTCCAAATTTTTCATAGAAGATAGAAAAAGTTATACATTGATTTGAATATTCGACATGAAGATAAGGACCATCACTTTAATTCTGAGTTTTCTCGAAGAAGTGCAAAATGTTCAAGTTCAATTCTGAATTTTCTTAAAGAAGTAAAAAAAGTTAGCTCAATTCTGAATTTTACCAATAAAAATGAAAAAAAGCTTCCACTTCAGTTCTTAATTCCTCAAAGACATAAAAAATTAAATGTTCTCTTCTGAATTTTACCAAAGAACATAATTCAATTCTAATTTCCCCAGAGAAAATAAAAAGCTTCCACGTCAGTTTTAAGTTCACCAAGACATAAAAAATTTAAAGTTCAGTTCTAAATTTTTCCATAGAAGATAAGAAAAGTTATACTATGATTTTGATTATTTTCATGAAGATAAAAAGTTTCACTTTAATTCTAAATAAAGTTCTGTTCCAAATATTTTTCCGGAAGAAGAAAAGTTCAATTTCGATTCTGAATTTTCTCAATGAAAATGAAATAAGTTATTGGTCAATTCTATTTTCCTAAAATAATATAAAATTTTCCACTTCAATTCAGATTTTTCTCAAAGAGATGAAAAAATTTAAAACATTGTCCCAAATTTTTCATAGAAGATAGGAAAAGTTATACTTTGATTGTGAATATTCTTCATGAAGATATTGAGCTCCACTTTAATTCTGAGTTTTCTCGAAGAAGTGCAAAATGTACAAGTTCTCTTCTGAATTTTCTTAGAGAAGAGAAAAAAGTTAGCTCAATTCTGAAATTTACCATTGAAAATGAAAAAGCTTCCATTTCAGTTCCTAATTTCTCAAAGACATAAAAAATTTAAAGTTCAATTTTAAATTTTTCCATATAAGATAGGAATGGCTATACTATGATTGTGATTATTTACCATGAAGATAAAAAGTCTCACTTTATTTCTAATTTTTCTTAAATTCAGTTCATTCATCTAACCACCAAAAAGAATAGGTTAGGTCAGGTTAGGTATAAATAAATATTAATAAATAATTAGAAACATTTCTCCATGTTTAAGTTAGGTTAGGTTAGGTAAACTTATCACGAGCGCTCATGATAAGCTAACCTAACCTAACTTAAACATGGTAAAAAGATTAAATTAATTTAGGTTAGGCTAGATTAAGTTAGGTTAGGTTAAGTTAGGTTAGGTTAGGTTAGCCTACGTACGCGCGCGTACGTAGGCTAACCTAACCTAACTTAACCTAACCTGAGAAACCTGAACCTGAGAAAATTTTAAATTGAACTAGAACTTTTTATCTTCCAGGAAAATATTCACAAGTATGCTATTACTTTTTCTATCTTCCACCGAAAAATTAGAATTGAACTTTAAATTTCTTTATGTCTTTGTGAAATAAAGAACTGAAGTGGAAGATTTCTATTTTCTCTGGAGAAAATAGAATTGAAGTGTGTTCTTTGCTAAAATTCCGAAGAGAACTTGAACTTTTTTATCTTCTGTGAAAAATTTGGAACAGTATTGACATTTTTCATCTCTTCGAGACAGATCTGAACTAAAGTGGAAAATTTTTATATTATTTGGAAAAAAATATAAATGATCAATGACTAATTTCTTTTTCATTGAGAAAATTCAGAAGAGAACTTGAACTTTCCTTGACTTCGTTGAGAAAATTTTAAATTGAACTAGAACTTTTTATCTTCCATGAAAATATTCACAAGTATGGTATTACTTTTTCCATCTTCCACCGAAAAATTAGAATTGAACTTTAAATTTCTTTATGTCTTTGTGAAATAATGAAATGAAGTGGAAGATTTTTGTTTTCTCTGAAGAAATTAGAATTGAAGTGTGTTCTTTGGTAAAATTCAGAAGAGAACTTGAATATCCACGATCAAAGTATAACTTTTCCAATATTCTATGAAAAATTTGGAACATAACTTTAATTTTTTTTCATCTCTATGTGAAAAGTCGGAACTGTATTTAAGAAAATTTAGAATTAAAGTGAAACTTTTTATCTTCATGGAAAATAATCAGTAACATAGTATATCTTTTACTATCTTCTACAGAAAAATTTTGAACAGAACTTTAAATTTTTATGTCTTGGAGAACTTAAAACTGAAGTGGTAGCTTTTTATCTTCTCTGGAGAAATTATAATTGAAGTGTGTTCGTTTGTAAAATTGAGAAGAGAACTTGAATTTTTCTATCTTCTGTTAAAAATTTGGTATAGTATTTTAAATTTTTCATCTCTTTGAGAAAAATCTGAAGTGAAGTGGAAAATGTTTATATTATTTTGGGAAAATATAATTGATCAATAACTTATTTCATTCTCAATGAGAAAATTCAGAATCGAAGTTGAACTTTTTTTCTTCCGAGAAAATATATTGAACAGAACTTAAAATTTTTTCATCTCTTTGAGAAAGGTTGGAACTGAATTTAAGAAAATTTAGAATTAAAGTGAATCTTTTTATCTTCATAGATAACAATCACAAACAAAGTTTAACTATTCCTATCTTATAATGAAAAATTTAGAACTGAATTTTAAATTTTTTAATGTCTTGGTAAACTTAAAACTGAAGTGGAAGCTTTTTATTTCCTCTGGAGAAATTAGAATTGAATTGTGCTCTTTGTTAAAATTCAGATTAGAACTTGATCTTTTATATCTTCTAAGAAAAATTTGGAACAATATTTTAAATTTTTTCATCTCTTTGATAAAAATCTGAATTGAAGTGGTAAATTTTATATTATTTTGGGAAAATAGAATTGATCAATAACTTATTTCATTTTCATTGAGAAAATTCAGAATCGAAGTTGAACTTTTCTTCTTCCGGGGACATATAAGGAATAGAACTTTAAATTTTTTCATCTCTTTGAGAATGGTCAGAACTGAATTTAAGAAAATTTAGAATTAAAGTGAAATTTTTTATCTTCATAGAAAATAATCACGATCATAGTATAACTTTTCCTATCTTCTACGGAAAAATTTAGAAGTGAACTTTAAATTTTTTATGTCTTGGGACTTTTCTTGTTCCGGGGAAAATATTTGGAATAGAACTTTAAATTTGACTCTTTGAGAAACGTTAGAATTGAATTTAAGAAAATTTAGAATTAAAGTGAAACTTTTTATCTCCATGGAAAATAATCACTATCATAGTATAACTTTTCCTATCTTCTACGGAAAAATTTAGAAGTGAACTTTAAATTTTTTATGTCTTTGTGAAATAAAGAACTTAAGTGGAAGATTTTTATTTTCTCTGGTGGTATAAGAATTGAATTGTGTTCTTTGGTAAAATTCAGAAGAGATCTTGAACTTTTCTATCTTCTATGAAACATTGAACCTGCTAGTAGTATCATTATCTCTAAAATTCTTTTTCTTGCATCTCTGACCTTTTTAATAGATATTCTGAACGATTGACGTTCTAGCATACCCTAAAAATAGTGAACACTTAACAAAATAATGTATAAGATATTTTTAATGAAATAAGGACATGTAGAATATTGATATAAAAAATATGTTAAATACATTATTATACATTTTTAGTACACTTGCGCTTCACTTTCCATCAATTCATCTTTATATTCATTGATGATATTGTCTGCTAATGTCCTTTTTATTCTGCCTGCGATTTCACTGTCTATTCTCACATTATTTTTGCATAGATAGCAGTTCTGGCAGGTAGACATGATATGATTTATTAAACTAGTGCAGCAGTAGGCCTTTCTTTTCTTCTTTGCTTTCATTTGAATAGTAATACCAGAAAGATGGGAATAGGATCTATCAATAGGTATCGTGCTACCAGAACCATTAGCTAGAAGTTTTCCCCGATCATCGACAATTATTTTTAAGTTGGCATTCTCCTTTAGCACTATCATCTCTGGTGCTCTCACTCTCGCATATCCACCTTGAGCAATTTTGAATGATTTTGATAGTCCAAAGAAATCTAACTTCTCGCTGTCATGACAACGCATGCATACATTTCCAATAGTGTTACCGCTTGCACTCGTTTCATAGTTCAGGTATTTCTCCTTGTCAGCGTTCAACACGACAATGATTTTTTCATGTGCACATACTTTCGTCGAATAATTCATCTTCACTTTTTACAGATATGAATTGTGTGTTGATCCTTCCACTGCGTAAAAAATACTGATTTAATGCATGCAATAAACTCGGTAGTGTCGATAACCTGCCATAGAGTACCAGTGGAAAAGCCACGTCGTGTCCATGAACAAGCACAGAGTAGGCCTACGATTGGTAGAGCCGTAAGCATATTTCATGTCATTTTAAGATACGTAAAAAAGTTAGAAAAATACCATGTTAAAAAATTCAAGAAAGTATTTATGAATTGGGGAGGGGACTCTTTGAGGTTGGAAAATGGGTTTAGGAATGACATTATGAATGGAACTTTTTCAGAAAAGATATAATAAAGCCATAAAAAAGTATTAAAAAAAATGGAGAGGGGACTATTTGGGGGGCCCTGGGTGGGTGTTTGGGGGACCCTTGGGGGGCCGGTTGGCCCTTTGGGAGGCCGGGGGACCTTTGAGGACCCGGGGAGGGCCTTTGGGGGTCTGAGGAGGGAGTTTGGGGGATAACAGTTCGAAATTTTTACTTTTTAGTTTACTTTTTTTTTGCGGCGCACCCCTGCGGCGCAACCGGCGGCGCGGTCCGGGTCCCTGGCGCCGCCGAGTGGTAAGTCTCGGGTCCAGGAAACATGGGGGAACGGGGGGAGGGCCGGGGAGGCAGCGGGAGGGTTTTGGGGCGTCTGGGGGACACCTGAGGACTGTTTGGTCCTCTGGCAGCGAGTTGGCCCTTTGGGGGTCCGGGGGCCCTTTGAGGACCAGAGGAGGGCCTTTGAGGGTCTGAGGAGGGCGTTTGGGGGGCTGGGGCTCTATGGGAGCTTGGGGGACCTTTGAGTACCGGGGGCTTCCTTCGGGGTTGGGGTGGGGGATCGGAACCCTTTGGGGTTGGGGTAGAGGACCTCACAACACTGTTCAAATGGAACTTGTGTATTATAACGACCACAGAGTTTCACCCTCAAATTCTCTTCTAAAACCTTTCCTAAAATCTTCTTTCAAAATGTCTCTAACTGTGTCGCCGAAATAATCCCATAAAATGGATAAAACGGTTTCGCCCAAATAATCCCTAAACGTAATTTCAGCGTGTTCCTTTTGTTTGGCATCTCTGCGCTAACGCATTTCAAATTTCTAGGAAACCCTTTCCTACGTTAATCTCTTCATCTCATAAATTTTCCTAGCTAAACTATTAGGGTTTCGTTAGAATATCAATTTATCTCTCCGACTTAAAGCTCCGTGAAGCCGTATTTAAAAATAGAATTTCTATCTCTTTAGACTCCCGCATAATTCCAAGATAACAAGTGATGTCAATTATAATTCCTGACACTAAAGATCAATGAAGCCCTATTTAAAAATAGAATATTAATTTTTCTCTCTGACCTAAAGAACGTTTATCCCTCAGACCTAAGATTAAAGAAGCCTTAATGTTTCTTAATTCTCCCCTTCGTGAATCAATAATTTCCCCTAGCAATTATGTAAATCAAGTTTACAGGCTAGATTCACCTGCAGATAAAAGAAACCAGCCTGTTTATTAATTCACGCTTCTTGGATCAATAATTTCTCCTAGCCATTATGCAAATAAAAGTGAAAAATTTCATGTTTTTCCATTCTCACTGAGAAAACCTTTTAAAAGTCATGAATTGCTGTTGACATACATAAGTGTGACAAAGTTCCTGTTTTTCAAATTCTCACTGACAAAACCATAAAACATCCATGAAAAACATCAAATAAATTGAACCACACACATAACCACCCATGAAAACAGACATAAATGTGAGAAAGTTTCTGTTTTTAAAATTCACACTGACAAAAACCATAAATCATCCATAATTTGATGTTGAAAACCGAGAAATACATCAAATAAATCGACCAACACACATAACCATCCATGAAAACAACCATAAATGTGAGAAAATTCATGTTTTTCCATTTGAGAAAATTCCTGTTTTTTCATTCTCAGTGAGAAAACCATATAACAGACATGAATTGCTGTTGACATCCATAAATGTGACAAAGTTCCTGTTTTTCAAATTCTCACTGACAAAAACCATTAAACATCCATGAAAAACATCAAATAAATCGACCAACACACATAAACATCCAAGAAAACATACATAAATGTGACAAAATTCCTGTTTTTTCATTCTCATTGACAAAAAACCATAAACCACGTGGTTCTATGCCAATATATGGTGTTAAAAAAAGTTGTAGGTGGCAGCAGGGGTGAGTCGTGGGGCTGGTACCCCCATTTCTACTGATAGGCCTAGCTTACGACTGTGGTGGTGGAACAACTTGAAGCTCCGAAAATTGATGAAAATTTCACTAATTGGTGTTTTGAGTTTTCCTTGTTTTTCGTGGCGTATCTGTAACTTAAATCTTTTCTTCGAAAAGTGACCACAACCAAAGGGCGTACGTTCAGATACGCCCTTTGGTTCTGGTCAGTGTTTTCAGATACGCCCAGGTGCCTATGCTGTAAATCAAAAGTGTGTTAATATACGTCCCTGCAAATGCACCCACTGGATAGTACCCCACTAGATGACTCTTTGGAGCACATTAACTCGTTTTCGTAAAAAGTGTCAGATACGCCCTTTGGTTTTGGGCACGACGATATGTACGCATGTATACCTATTGTTATTATACGCATATATGTACGCATATATACCTATTTTTATTATACGCATTTATTATACGCATATATGTACGCATGTATACCTATTTTTATTATACGCATATATGTACGCATGTATACCTATTGTTTATTATACGCATATATGTACGCATGTATAAGTATTTTTGTTATACGCATTTATTATACGCATATATGTACGCATGTATACCTATTTTTATTATACGCATTTATTATACGCATATATGTACGCATGTATACCTATTTTTATTATAAGCATTTATTATACGCATGTATACCTATTTTTATTATAAGCATTTATTATACGCATATATGTATGCATATATACCTATTTTTATTATACGCATATATGTACGCATGTATACCTATTTTTATTATAAGCATTTATTATACGCATATATGTATGCATATATACCTATTTTTATTATAAACATATATGTACGCATGTATACCTATTTTTTATTATACGCATATATGTACGCATGTATAAGTGTTTTTGTTATACGCATTTATTATACGCATGTATACCTATTTTTATTATACGCATTTATTATACGCATATATGTACGCATGTATACCTATTTTTATTATACGCATTTATTATACGGATATATGTACGCATGTATACCTATTTTTATTATTAAAGATGCAAAGCTTTGATTTTGTTTCAGAATATTTGGCTAGAATCAATGGTGTCGAGGGATCTTGATATTCAATCCAATTCATTTGAACTTTTGGCCGAT
This sequence comes from Artemia sp. Qi Xiang Cuo, assembly GCF_049724085.1. Classification (NCBI taxonomy): domain Eukaryota; kingdom Metazoa; phylum Arthropoda; class Branchiopoda; order Anostraca; family Artemiidae; genus Artemia; species Artemia sp. Qi Xiang Cuo. Next base: position 20,792,191 of record NC_142797.1, on the reverse strand, counting down.
GTTTTTGGTAAACTTGAACCAACCCCATCAACTATTTTGAGTGACGTACTTCAAGGTCATGGTAACAAACTTGTTGGGTTGGAATCGCTGAAAACTAATTTAGATCGATTTTGTATCAATCTTTGCTCGGAATCGGTTGTGAAAAGATGTAAATTAGGTTAGTAGCGCTAGAATTTTGGCCTTGTAATAGTTTTCTATTGATAGTTGCTCAAATTCGGTAAATTAAAAGGTGTTAGAAGCTCAGTATGCTTCATTGATTGCTTTTATAATTTTCCCGTATTTTATTTGATTCTGAAAAGAGTTGGAAGTTGTCTAGCACGTGGCCTCGGGCGGCTTGGTGCTGCAATAAATCCTCAAACCTGCTTTAGACTACACTAAAAAGTGGCTGTACATCTGTGGCATTACCATTCTTCTGCCAAGAATAAGTGTACTGTTTTCCTAAATAATCAAACTAAAAGATACCTTGCGACAGCGTATTGGATAGAGACTTGACCCAATGATTAAAGGGTCTGAAGTTCGATCCCGCATGTCGCAAGGAAATGGTACACATTATTCAAATTGATAATTTTTTGTTTAGAATTAACCTTCAAAAAATATCAACATTTATCCGAACAGGATATTTTTTTTTCGTCTGAATGTGAAAAATGTGGTTGCTGGAGTAAAATTTGACTCATTTCTAATCATAGCTTTAGCAGATGCCTGAAAACTCAATTGGACGAATTTCCTTCATTCCATTCTGCTTAAGTCTCTACTTTGGGCATTTGAAAAGAATAAGTAGCTATGCCTATATCGTTTTCAATTTACGTGGATCCTGAAAAAACTTTGATCAGAAACAAAAAATATCTTGTAGTATAACTAGTGTGAGATTTTGGCCGAGGAATTAACGCCGTTCAATTTTTATTATCAATTTTCTCAGGATTCTGTCGCGGGAAAGAGAAATCAATTCATGTGTCAATAAAAAAAAAAAATGAAAATACTTAAAAATTTTGAAACTTAAATAATTTTCCAATAATGCATTACAAAGTACTTTTATTATTGGGTTTGTTAAAATACTTTTTTAAACTAAAAATATATTTCCAAAAATTTATCTCACAATAAAATCAAAAGCATTAAAATGTTCAACATTAGAAAATGTTGCAAAATCTGTCCGACTTAAAAGTTTCTCAGCAAAAATTTAGGGAAAAAAGGGACAGGGATCCAGTCAGTCTTCATAACCTTGTTCAACATCGCTGGAGACTCAAACTGCCTCGCTAGATTTGATCCTAGTTTATTAAAAAAAACTTTATGTAATTATTTCCAATAGTCTATGCTAAATAATAAGGCTTTCAGTGAATTTATTGTTGTACATTTCCCAATCAAAATACGGCATTTTTATTCAATCGTTCGGAATCGGAGAGGCTCGTGAATACTGTGTCTTGTCCTTTACACATTCTGTCAAGGGTGCCATAGCGCTATAATCATAAACTCAGTGCGCTGCCATAGCCCTATTGGCCTATATCAGTGTTGCCCATTATTTTTTTTATCACAGTAAACTATCTACACTTTTAAATTCTGTATAAATAGCAATATGAACTGCATATTCAAGGTAGGAGTGGTGCCCTGTATCAATATTGCCCCTTTTTTTTTATCACAATAAACTACCTACATTCTGAAAATCTGTTTAAATAGCAATATGAACCGCATATTCAAGGTAAAATATTGCCCTATACTTCTTTCTGAAAAAGCGAATGTTTAAACTTCGACTGAAAGGCAAATTCTTCTCTGAAAATATTCCCTAGAGGAATAAGGCATACAGTCTTTCAAAATTCACATCCATTTTCTTTGCAAACAAAATTTCTATCCCCTCCTTTGTCCGTTATTTTAAAAACCGTTAAGTTCATAATTCTATTTTTTTAATACAATTTCCAGGGTCTTATGCCGCTACAGTCCTAGAACCTATGCCGTTCGTGTTCCACCCAAAGGCCAATTATATGGTTATTTGTCAACCATTTACCCTGGATTTTCCTCAGAATTGTGTATGTTGAACTTTTTGCTAAAGAATAGTGGCGAGAAGCGCCACTACTTACTGAGCTTTCTGATATTTTCACCTTAGAATGAAGAAAAAGGTTATTTTTGCGTCTGCAAAGATACAAAGGGAAATGAATCAGCTTCACATGAATTTCTTAACCACCCTGGAATAAAATGAAATTATTTTAGTTTCTGTGAAGGGTAATCAGGAAAAAGGAATTGAAGTCGTGCAAGAAAAAATATGCGAGTTACGTCACATTTATATCTATGCAAAGAGCAAAAGCTACATAATTTTTCCCCCAGAGGTGGACGTATTGTTTTTAGTATTTATGACGCATGTAAAATTACAAGAAATAACAAATGGCTCCGAACAGCCAAAGAAAAAGGCAGGGAAAATGAACAACAAAAGGGAACAGAAAAAAAAGGCAGGGAACAAGAAACAGAATAAATCACACTGAATTGCAAACGAAAATGTGGCTTAAAACTAAGGAATAACACGATAATTATGCTATTGCGGGGTTTAGATATTTCAGAAGTTACAATGGAATAAAAAACGTCTCATTTTAGCGTAAGTAAAGGATAAACAGGAAGAAGGAATTGAATTCACGCCAGAATTTCTGAATTCGACTGAAATTGCTGATTTGTTACCCTATGACTTGAAACTAAAGGATAAAACAGTAATTATGCCAGTGCGTAATTTATATATTTAGAAGGCATAGGCACTAGGACATTCCTGGTTGTTATTGAATTATGTAACAACACAATAAAAGCAGAAATATAACGACTGGGGAAAGCTGAATAGAATTTTTTCGGTATCTGTGACGTCATGCAAAATTACACATGATTTTGAATGAGTCCGATTAGCTAAATTGAAAGGCATGAAAAAATGTCTGAGGAAATGGTGCACGAAAATGAAGCGCAGCAAGATCTGTGGCTAGAAGACATGTGACAATAAGCATCACTACGAATCCCAAATGAGAATAATGGGCAAAAAATCTGCGGTTATTTTAACATGCTCATGTTAGTCTAGAGCAATTAATGTGAAAAGAGACATTTTATTTTTTTAAAAATATTCAATTTTCTTTTCTTTCGTGTTACAAAATTGCTAGTTTGATTCAATAGTCATACGATTCGTAGTAATTCTCAAAATATAAAATAAAATCTCAAAAAAATAAATAGATCTGTAATGTAAAAAGTACAAAATAAGGCGAAATAAAATTAGTAGAAAAATAAAATCTCAAAATAGACTTGCTCAACATGTTTCAATTCAGGATACAAAAAAGGCCCAGACAGCGTAGAATGTCAAAGCATAGCTAAACCTGAAAATGTGTCTGTTACAAAGGCTTCTGGTCAATTAGGGCTCCTTAGTGATTTTGGCTGACCTGTTACATCATAAATACATTTAAAATGAATTAAATAAATATAATAATAAATAGATGTATAAATAAATCATAAATAGATAATAATAAGTTAATAATATAGATGAAATAAATAATTAATGAAATAATAAATAAATAAGATCAATGAAATAAGTTCTAATTTTTGCACTAGAGAATTTTGAAGATTTTTAATGATACATTTTCTTTAATTTTTTAGTTGATTTTATGTCTTTTTCAGATGTGGAATTTCGAGAAAAGATTTACAAGCTTGTTCAGCAAAATTTTTTTCCTTATAAACAGCTCATATCTCAGTATGTTTTAATTGAAGCCGAGAAGTTTCCTGTCATCCAGTTCAAATCTGAAGACTGCTTCGATGCTTTAAGGTAAATCCCCTTGTCTTGTTAGGAATTTTTCTCCTTTACAAACAGCTTTTATTTTGGGGTATTTGGACTGCAGCTGCGAGGTTTCCTGTTATCCAGTTGAAATTTGAAGATCACTTTGATGCCTAAGATAGCTTTATTTTTCCTGTTGAAGGTTTCATTCCTATAAACAAATTATATCCTTATAAATTTTGACTGAAAATGAGGCGTTTTCTGTTATCAATGTTTAATCCTGAAGAGTGCTGTGATGCTTAAACTTACTCTATTTTACCTGTTAGAAAATTTAGTTTTTCATAAAAACAGCTTATATCCCAGTATTTTTCATTGAAGCCGAGAGTTTTCATTTTATTTAATTTAAATCTCAAAAGTTTCGATTGATTAAGGTTTCCCCTAGTAGGAATTATGGTTGCATTGATAGCTGCAACCTAGCACAGAAAAAATCACGGCACATAGCAACAAAAAACGTAATATTCTTTTTTGAAAAAAAAAAAACTTTCACGTGAGAAAAAATTGCCACTAGAAGCTGATTCAAGTATGGTAACTGATTAATCTTAATGGTAAATGTTTTTTGTGAATACGAATTTATGGGAATTTGAAAAATAACCTGGAACCCCCCCCCCCCAAAAAAAAAATGGTGTTGGATTGAAATGAAAACTGCACCATTGGAATCGGCATAGCCGAAATTATATGTATAAAAGCTCCTACGCAGACAGGATTGTGTCTTGTAATACACACTCTGTCTAAATTCTCATTTGTTGCGGAGCAATACTACTCCTTTTATAATTTTTTTCTCGCAGTAAACATAGCTTGGAAACAATTTGGATACGGACTTAATACTTTCTTCCAATATTAAGATGGCGAAAAAGGTAATAAAAATTCTCCAGCAACTTCCAGAATTTTCTTTTTTTTTGTCTATCCTAAAAGTATGAGAAACTTATCATAGGCAGCGCGATAGCGCTGCCTAAGTAAAGAACGATGTGGGCACAATGTATTATTTTTTTTTTTTTTTTTCTCCATACCCGGGCACTTCGTATAGAAGGAGTTGTCGTAGAAACTTCGAAATGAGCTCATTGGATTAGAAATTGGAGTGGCTAGTGCCTGGAGGGCAACTAGCCCCCCCTCCTTTTGCCCATCATTCCCCCAAATACATCCAATCAAAATTTTGAGATAGCCATTTTGCTTAGCGTAGTTGATTTCCAGATAGAAAATATCTTTTTGAGGAGGACACTCCCCCACGACCTTCGGGGTAAGGGTTTTAAGTTATGCCCTGGGGGCATATAAGGTTTTTATACTCCCACGCCCCCCCCCCCCACGCCCATCATTCCCCTAAACACATCCAATAAAAATTTTGAGATAGCCATTTTGTTCAGCATAGTTGATTTCCAGATAGAAAATACGTTTTTGAGGAAGACACTCCCCTACAACCCTCGGGGCAAGGGTTTTAAGTTATGCCCTGGGGGCATATAAGGTTATTATAGAAGGTGTTGCCGTAGAAACTTCAAAAAAGGCTCACTTGATTGGAAGTTCATAGGGCTAGTGCCCTTTTTAATAGTCAAAAGTGATTGGAGGGCAACAAGCCCCCTCCCCACGCCCATCATTCCCCCAAACACATCCAATCAAAATTTTCAGATAGCCATTTTGTTCAGCTTAGTTGATTTCCAGATAGAAAATATATTTTTTTGAGGAGGACACTCCCCCACAATCCTCGGGGCAAGAGTTTTAAGTTATGCCCTGGGGGCATTTAAGGTTTTTATGGAAGGTTTTGTCGTAGATACTTAAAAACAGGCTCATTCGATTGGAAATTCAAAGAGCTAGTTCCCTTTTTATTAGTAGAAAGTTATTGGTGGGCAAATAACCCCCCCCCCCCCCCCGCCCATCATTCCCCCAAACACATCCAATCAAAATTTTGAGATAGCCATTTTGTATAACGTAGTTGATTTCTAGATAGAAAATATGTTTTTGAGGAGGACACTCCCCCACAACCCTCGGGGCAAGGGTTTTAAGTTATGCCCTGGGGGCATATAAGGTTTATATAGAAGGCGTTGTCGTAGAAACTTCAAAAAAGGCTCATTCGATTAGAAATTCAAAGGGCTAGTGCCTTTTTTAATAGTCAAAAGTGATTGGAGGGCACCAACCCCCCCCCCCCACGCCCAACATTCCCCTATACACATCCAATAAAAATTTTGAGATAGACATTTTGTTCAGCATAGTTGATTTCCAGATAGAAAATAGGTTTTTGAGGAGGACACTCCTCACAACCCTCGGAGCAAGGGTTTTAAGTTATGCCCTGGGGGCATCTAAGGTTATTATAGAAAGCGTTGTCGTAGAAACTTCAAAAAAGGCTCATTCGATTGAAAGCTCAAAGGGCTAGTGCCCTTTTTAATAGTCAAAAGTGATTGGAGGGCAACTAGCCCCCCCCACGCCCATCATTTTCCCAAACACATCCAATAAAAATTTTGAGACAGTCACTTTGTTTATCTTTGTTGAGATACAGAGAGGAATCATGTTTTTAAGGAGAAACAATCCCCAACAGCCTTCAGTACAATGGTTTTAAGTTATGCCCTGGGGGATTATACGGTTTTTATAGAAGGTGTTGTCATAGAAACTTCAAAACAGGTTCATTCGATTGGAAATTCAAAGGGCTAGTGCCCTTTTTAATAGTCGAAAGTGATTGGATGGCAACTAGCCCTCCCCCCACGCCCATCAGTCCCCCAAACATATCCAATCAAAATTTTGAGATATCCATTTTTGTTCAGCGTAGTTGGTTTCTAGATAGAAACTACGTTTTGAGGAGGACACTCCCCCACAACCCTCAGGACAAGGGTTTTAGGTTATGCCCTGGGGACATATAAGGTTTTTATAGAAGGTGTTGTCGTAGAAACTTCAAAAGAGGCTCATTCGATTGGAAATTCAAAGGGATAGTGCCCTTATTAATAGTCGAAAGTGATTGGAGGGCCACTAGCCCCCCCCCACGCCCCTCATTTCCCCCAAACACATTTAATCAAAATTTTGAGATAGCCATTTTGTTCGGTGTAGTTAATTTCCAGGTAGAAAATATGTTTTTGAGGAGGACACTCCCCCACAACGCTCAGCGCAAGGGTTTTAAGTTATGCCCTGGGGGCATATAAGGCTTTTATAGAAGGCGTTGTCGCAGAAACTTCAAAACAGGCTCATTCGATTGGAAATTCAAAGGGCTAGTGCCCTTTTTAATAGTTGAAAGTGACTGGAGGGCAACTAGCCCCCCCCTCTCCCCACGCCTATTATTCCCCCAAACCCATCCAATCAAAATTCTGAGATAGCCATTTTGTTCAGCGTGGTTGAATTCAAGATAGAAAATATGTTTTTGAGGAGGAAACGCCCCCACAACCCACAGGGCAAGGGTTTTAAGTTATGCCCTGGGGGCATATAAGGTTTATATAGAAGGCGTGGTCGTAAAAAATTCAAAAAAAGCTCATTCGATTAGAAATTCAAAGGGCTGGTGCCCGTTTTAATAGTCGATAAGGATTGGAGGGCAACAACTCCCCCCCCCCACGCCCATCATTCCCCCCCCCACCACCCAACAAAATTTTGAGATAGCCATTTTGTTCTGCGTAGTTGGTTTCTAGACATAAAATCAGTTTTTGAGGATGACACTCCCCCAAAACCCTCAGGGCAAGGGTTATAAGTTATGCCCTGGGGGCATATAAGGTTTTTATCGAAATCTTTGTCTTAGAAACTTGAAAAAGGGCTCATTCGATTTGAAATTCAAAGGGCTAGTGCGCTTTTTAATATTCGAAAGTAACTTCGAAAATGGCTCAGTCGATTGAAAATAGAAAGGGCTGATGCCCTTTTTAATAGTCGAAAGTGATTGGAAGGCAACTAATCCCCCTTCCGCTCCCACCCTCCAACGTCCACCCTCCCATTTGCCAATTATGTTTAAAAACTAAATGTTGCCTTAAGATTGAATCAAAATGCACTGTGATAATGTTTATTCCCAATAAGGCATCTCAGTAGTGTCTCAAGAACTACTGAGGGTATTATATTCAAACTCCCGGGGCTACTTCTACTCTTAAAATTTAACCAAATCAAAATAGTGTAAGTGTATCCAAGCTATTAAAGAAAATAAACAGATTTTTTTGTGATTGTTATCAAGCTTTCTATTTCAGTTTTACTGAGGAATTATGAAATTGAATCAAATGCAAGCGTGTGTATCCTGACTTTTAAAAGGATCCATGTTGTTAGAAACTGCTAAGAAAGTTTCTTAAACATAGAATTTTCAAGCAAAGCTGTGTGTTCTTAAAAAACGAGAAGGTTTAAAAAATTATGTTACTTCTCCCTGACAAGGTCATGTAAATATAGAACGAGCAGATATCAATCAAAAAAAAATTTTCAACAAAATAAGTTTTTAAAACAAAAGTTAAAATCTCTCTTAAACCAATAATTAGCCAAAACAAAAACAAATAATCTACCAAGCGTGAAAATACCACAAATCAGCATCAATAAATAAATGAAACCCATAACGAACAGAAATTACAATAAATAACCGAGTCAAACTCAAAATGAGCAGAAATTAACATAAGTTGGGTGCAAAACCCCTATGCCTTCCCAAGGCCAGAACAAGATTTGCACTTTACTGAAAAAATACAAATGAGTGTGCATTGCCAGTTTAATATACACATATTGATATTTTGTAATCAAAATGTTAATATTATTTGATTTATTAAAGTTATAAAAGTAAAAACATTTATATTTTTTTCAGTAAAGTGTAAATTTTGTTCTGGCCTTGGGAAAGCATAGGGTTTTTGCGCCCAACTTATGTTAATTTGACCAAACACCGTATTGGTTATAACTAGATTGTTATACCTACAAAATTGCAACAGTCTGTAGCCATTACAGTTTTCTTTTCCTACTCTAAATTAATTTTTGACAAAAACAGAAACATAGCGTTACAAAAATCTAAATTTTGGTTTAAAAAATTTAGCGTATCAGATGTCATCTGTTGCTGGTTAACTTGGCTAACTTTCTTTAAATCATTTTTTTTTTTCGATTACATATTAAATTTTGCTTCGAAACATCTCCGCAATATATAAGGGAGTCCCATGTGAAGCCAAGACCAGTACAGGAACTTAAGACTTGGGCTACCAACTGTAATGGGAGAAGCCAGCGAAGGGAGGTGAAAAGAAACCCAATAATGTCGTTATGTCTCATTCGGGAAGGACTGATAGCCAAAGTGCCGCCCGATTCAAGGGAGGATAAATTTCTACCGGAGACTAAAGATTTAAACGGACACACTGGAGGTGCTACTCAGTTTAGAGCTTCTGTAATTTTTGTTGTCTTCGTTTTGTGTTATAGCATTTCCATATCTTTGGCAAAAACTAATAAAAACTCCGATACATTTTTAAACGAAAAGTTTGAAACCTAGTTTTAATACTCTATAAAGTATGTTCCAAAACAAAGGGCCTCGTATCAGAGACCATAAAAAAGGGCCATGGTCTTGAATATAAATATTCTCAAAGTAGATTTATTGCAAAAAAATTGGATATTTAAATAATTTAATGCCACCATATTGAAATTCATCTAATGTTGTTTGGAGATTGTGTCGATGAGTTTTTATTTATCAGTTTTTTTTGTAGCAGCCTAGGGAAAAGGGCTCTGGAAATAATTGGAGGTTTTCACGGTATTGTGTAAGAGTTAGTTTAAAAACAAATTTCTGGGATGTACTAATAAAACATTTGTAAAATCATTATTTAATTTTTAAAGAGGGAGTTAATTTATTCGAGAAAAAATCGAGGAAATAAAAGGGTAGCCATTAAGCTACAGGGGGTTTTGTGTGGTCAAAATACCAAACTATCTCTTCCATAAAACAGCCAAGAGAGAAAAAGAAACAAAGAAAAAATTAGAAAAAGGGAGAACCAAAAAAAGTTGCGACCGAAGACTAGGACTAAGAAAATCTTTTTTTTTTTTTTTTTTTTGACCCTTTCCTTCCTGCTGACTCTTCGACTCCAACTTATTAAAACCTTTCGAGATACTAACGATTCGTGACAGCATTGCCAACGCTATGAAATAAATTGTATCAGTTTTCCGACCGAAATTGCACCGCAAGAGATTAATTTGTACCATCTAAACAGCGCGTTAAGAATTTCCGGTAACAAGAAGAAAATTATAGATAACTAAAGCTTGAAAAATACCCAAGTCAGAAACGATTAATTAAAACCAAGATTTACCCGAAAATTTATATTGTGTCCAAATATATCCAAATGTGCGTTATAATTTATATCCAAATGTATATAAATAATTTGTTATCCAAATGTATCTCAGTAATCTATAATTATTGAAATTAGAGTATTTTTTTTTAGTTGGGTGCCATAATTTTTATAATTTCTAATATTTCCCAAATTAAAATTTTTTTCTTTCTTTTCTTTGTATGTTTAGATTAAAATGTATGATGTTTACTAACTAAATTGCTGCTGGAAGCTTATGTTGAAATTTATGGTGTTACTAAAGAAATGTCATAAAGTATTATTAGTATAATTTTGTTTTTTTGTATAATGACCAGAATTTTTTTTTTTATATTTTATATGTTAAGTTTATTAATAAAAATAGAACTTAACTAAGTGCATATATATATATATATATATATATATATATATATATATATATATATATATATATATATATATATATATATATATATATATATATATATATATATATATATATATATATATATATATATATATATATACATACATAATACATGAAAAAAAGGTCATTCAACTAAATCTTCTAGCTTGCCCATGAACTTGCAAAGGCAGGTTGTCCTAGGGCAGTGCCAGCAATAGAAGAAAAAAAATTTTTTAGTACTAGTTATAAGCACAGATTAAATATACCAGAAATACTGATAATACAAAAACATTATATGTATGTGTATAAATAAAAATACATAATTGCTTGCTGGGTTACTACTGGAGTCACCGTAACGACCAAAAAAGAAAAAACTATCCAAACAATCCATTATACTCCATCACACACCTCAAACAACAAAAGAAGAAGAAACAAATGACAAATAATAGCTTAGAACTCATAAATAGGATAAATTTTTTTCTTGACATAATTTCTGAATTTATCAATCTAATTTTATGAAATTTAGAAATATCCCCCCCCCCCCATAAAATTACTGGTTTTCCTTTGAAATTATTTCACTAAAATTATATTTTCTGATAATACCAGATAATACCCGATCTGGTTGATGTAGCCAATTTTTGTACCGCCTCAATAGCTTGTTAAACAACGCTGTTTTTGCCTGAAATTCTGAAGTGATAAGAACATTTTCTAGCATAAAATGCCCCCAATCCTTATTTGGTTTGTTATGTGGAAAGTACAAGAAAATATAGAAAAAACCATGAGACAGTAAAAGAGTTCAACGGGGGAAGGGGAGAAGGGTTCTGCTCAAAGCGTTTGCACACCTGCCTATTTTCAGTACAACACTGCTACCGCTACTGCTAATACTACTAATAACTCATTGCAGCACCAAGCTGCCTGAGGCCAACAAAGCTGGATACGCTATTCCTCCACCCCAACCTTTTCGAAGCCTCTTTTTAACCCCTTTCTCTCCCTTCATGAGGTTCAAGCCTTCTTTAAGTTCTTTCTTATGACCTCTTCTCGCTCCCATTTTGGGACGACCTTCTTGTCGTTTGGTCTTATATGTGCAGCCAAAATATACAATCTTTGGTAACCATGAATCTTCATCTATAGAACGTTGCTTTTATGCCTGTCTATTCATAGGCCCATTCACAATGATTTTTAATAATATCAAGATTTAGGTAGCATTAGTTTCTGGAATCAGTTGAAACTAAATTCACAATAGAAATTTCACTGTTCTTCTCACCTTTAAATTTTGTAGGTTAAAAAAACGTTTAAAATAAATTGAATTGTACCAGAATTTCTAAATTGTATCAAAAACGGTACTTTTGCACTGCGTTGTCAACTCTGTTTGAAACACCACTATTTAACTGACTTTTTTTTAAATCATTTTTTCAGAGAAATCAAACAAACGACGGTCGGCACATTTGTGATGTTTCATGATTCTTTGCGTCGATGTCAACAGCTGACTGCTGATAGACATTTGGTTGTATTAACGAAAGCCATGGTGGCTCATTTGATTAATTATTTAGGAGCTTTTCAACTGCTCTTTGATGCAATTAATAGAAGGAAACAAGCTGATGATTTTTCAAATTGTGATCTGTGTTTACGTTTTGTTGAAAGTTTGGGTAAGTTTTTATTGTAGCTTCAGGTCTTTGCACTTGAGGGTTTTCTTTTTTACTTCGCTCATGTTGTTAATTGTTATTGTTCATTTATTTTGTTCATAGACATTTTATAATATTTATTAACCAGTTTTCATACTCTCTCTCTCTCTCTCTGTTTCCCCTCTCTGTCACTATCTCACTCTTTATCTTTACTTAAAGAATGTTCCTATGTCATTTAAGTAATACAGTAGCCAACCTGTTTTCCCCCTATTGTATCTCTCTCTCCTTCTTTCTGCCCCCTCTCTCTCTCTCTCTCTCTCTCTCTCTCTCTCTCTCTCTCTCTCTCTCTCTCTCTCTCTCTCTCTCTCTCTCTCTCTCTCTCTCTCTCTCTCTCTCTCTCTCTCTCTCTCTCTCTCTCTCTCATCTCTCTATCTTCCCTTAAAGAATGTTTTTTTAGTTGATTGGAGTGATAAATCTACTAAGCTCATCATTTTGACTCTATAAGTTACTTTTTAATTTTTTTTTTTTTTTGCATTCTATTTAAGAGACATCTACTAAATACTGAGACCTCTCCGCCATCTCTCTCTTTCCTGTTAGGCTTGATGGACCCATGATATTTTTGATTACGCCATCTCGAATTATTGGTTCTCAATCAAAGTTTTCAAGTAGTACCAGTAAGTGTCTTACTGGTTGTTTGAAAACAATCCATCCTCTTTGAGAGGGGAAGGGTCCCTAATTACGTGTAATCAGGGTATCTATTAGTAAAGGTGGTTAGACTATTCCAGGGATTTAACTATATAGAATTAGGAAAATACACTTTCACAATTTCCATATTGCATAAAGTATAATTAGCTGTTTATGTTTAGTTAGTACCATGAAGGCATTTCAATGCCCCCACCCTCCCAATCCAGTTGGTACTTCTTATTTCTTAAATATAAATATTGTTCATTTGGGCTGGGAGACCCGCTTTAAAAATACCCCCTCATGAACTTGGAAACTTTTGGCAGTAGTGAATAGAACCTCCAGGGATGGACCTACAGCCAACGTTATGAATTGGGAAATACATTTCTAACCTCATATCTCAGTTCCTCTATGACATGTAAGATTTAAAAAAAGGTATGAAAATCTGTTCCAGCCAATAACGAAACTCAAATTTGCCTAGAATCCAGCTTACAGAGGTTACGGAGGAACTTCCTTACGGAGATTTATATGGATCTGCACCTCAAGTAGGGATTTGGAATCTCTTTCAAGCAGGGTAGTCCACTCTCCTTTCTTCATTCCTCCCCTACTTGTAAGATCTGAAAGATTATACGAGAATAAATTCTGGCTTTGAACAAAAAGCCAAATTGGTCTTAAAATCCAAGTCAAATCCTGGCTATCTCCTTACTGGGACTTACTGTCAAGAAGAAGTAGACTCCAAAGGGGTGGAGAGACATAACGTTTTTCAAACTAAAAGTTACCATATTTTTAATAATTTCGATGTATTTTACGCCAGTTTTTGAACTAGAAATATTTCCTAGATCCATGCTCATTTTAAGCGTCTTTTAGGGTGAACTATTTGAGTTTGATAATTCAATAGGATTATGAATATTGATAATTGTGTTTTAAGTTTATTGAATCTCGCTTAAAGTCGCTTGTATTCCTCACTCATGTCCTCTTAGTTGCTGAAAGAAAACGTTTGGTGTGTGCTGTCCTTATGCTAAAATTGAAGACAAAATTGAAGTAAATATAGGTCTCACTATACCTTACAAGTAGGAAATGGGCGAAGACGGTAGCTTGAAGACGCCTTCCTCAATTCTAGTTTAACTTAACATCCTTGTATTGTAGATGACACGTTCTTGGTTTATATTGTAGATCATTTATATTTGTTGTTTCTTATATATGTATATATATTACAGTGGATGTCCGAAATCTGGTTAATATCGACATTCACTGGCAAATTGTCGAAATTTCTTTTTCTCTGCTTGGATTCAATTAGTTTTGCGAGCTATATTTTTCATTTTATGCAAGCTTTGATGGTAAAAGTTAAAAATAGGTTAGGTTAGATTATGTTTGGTTATGTTCGGCTTAGTTTGGTTATAAATATCAGAAATGGGTTAAAAATCTAAGCTAACTTAACCTGTCATCAACAAACCATGCATTACATTGAAAATGCTGACTGGCAACGCTGACTAAATCCAAGGAGAAAATAAGTTATGTCGGACATTCCCCGGTATTCTCTCCAAAAATAAGGAATCGATAAAAAGAAAATTGCCCCGGGCCCATGACTCGTGCCTTTTATTTGATCAAGAGGACAGATTTGGCAGTATGAGCTTTTAAAGGCGACATGGGGTGAAGGAACATTTTTTAATGATTAATTTAAAAAGGAGTTGTGAAAATACATCAATGAATTGAGGGCGAATAGTTGAGGTAAGAAGAAAATATTTAGGGAGGAGCAGGGGCGTCGTTTGGGGGTGGCAAGCGGGAGGGCAGTTACCCCCCCCCCATTAATGTGGAGAAAATTATTATACATCCCATGCCCTTTGACTATCCTGATATGGCCCCTTCTTGCCCCCCCCCCCCCCCAATAAAAATGCTGGAGATTCGTTCCTGGGGAGGAGGCAAGGGCAGAACGGCCCTTACTTTTGCCGCTTGTGTGGAAATATGAATGAGCCGGTGGGTCATACGATTGGTGAGTGTGAAGAGTTGAGTGAGTTGTGAAAGGAAGTGTATAGTGATTCTAGGTTTGAGGAAAGTATAGTGCAAGTATAGTGCAAAATAAGTTGTGAAAGGAAGTGTATAGTGATTTTAGGTTTGAGGAAAGTATAGTACAAAGGATGTTGTGAAAGGAAGTGTATAGTGATCTTAGGTTTGAGGAAAGTATAGTGAAAGTGTAGTGCAAAGGAAGTGTATAGTGATTTTAGGTTTGAGGAAAGTATAGTGCTAGTATAGTGCAAAGGAAGTTGTGAAAGGAAGTGTATAGTGATTTTAGGTTTGAGGAAAGTATAGTGCAAATATAGTGCAAAGGAAGTTGTGAAAGGAAGTGTATAGTGATTTTAGGTTTGAGGAAAGTATAGTGCAAGTAAAGTGCAAAGGAAGTTGTGAAAGGAAGTGTACAGTGATTTTTGGTTTGAGAAAAGTATAGTGCAAGTATAGTGCAAAGGAAGTTGTGAGAGAAAGTGTATAGTGATTTTAGGTTTGAGGAAAGTATAGTGCAAAGGAAGTTGTGAAAGGAAGTGTATAGTGATTTTGGGTTTGAGGAAAATATAGTGCAAGTATAGTGCAAAGGAAGTTATGAGAGAAAGTGTATAATGATTTTAGGTTTGAGGAAAGTATAGTGCAAAGGAAGTTGTGAAAGGAAGCATATAGTGATTTTAGGTTTGAGGAAAGTATAGTGCAAAGGAAGTTGTGAAATGAAGCGTATAGTGATTTTGGGTTTGAGGAAAGTATAGTACAAGTAAAGTGCAAAGGAAGTTGTGAAAGCAAGTGTACAGTGATTTTTGGTTTGAGGAAAGTATAGTGCAAGTAAAGTGCAAAGGAAGTTGTGAAAGGAAGTGTATAGTGATTTTGGGTTTGAGGAAAGTATAGTGCAAAGGAAGTTTTGAGAGAAAGTGTATAGTGATTTTAGGTTTGAGGAAAGTATAGTGCAAAGGAAATTGTGAAAGGAAGTGTATAGTGATTTTAGGTTTGAGGAAAGTATAGTGCAAGTATAGTGCAAAGGAAGTTGTGAGAGAAAGTGTATAGTGATTTTAGGTTTGAGGAAAGTATAGTGCAAAGGAAATTGTGAAAGGAAGCATATAGTGATTTTAGGTTTGAGGAAAGTATAGTGCAAAGGAAGTTGTGAAATGAAGCGTATAGTGATTTTGGGTTTGAGGAAAGTATAGTACAAGTAAAGTGCAAAGGAAGTTGTGAAAGCAAGTGTACAGTGATTTTTGGTTTGAGGAAAGTATAGTGCAAGTAAAGTGCAAAGGAAGTTGTGAAAGGAAGTGTATAGTGATTTTTGGTTTGAGGAAAGTATAGTGCAAAGGAAGTTGTGAGAGGCAGTGTATAGTGATTTTAGGTTTGAGAAAAGTATAGTGCAAAGGAAATTGTGAAAGGAAGAGTATAGTGATTTTAGGTTTGAGTAAAGTATAGTGCAAAGGAATTTGTGAAAGGAAGTGTATAGTGATTTTAGGTTTGAGGAAAGTATAGTGCAAGTATAGTGCAAAGGAAGTTGTGAGAGAAAGTGTATAGTGATTTTAGGTTTGAGGAAAGTATAGTGCAAAGGAAATTGTGAAAGGAAGCATATAGTTATTTTAGGTTTGAGGAAAGTATAGTGCAAAGGAAGTTGTGAAATGAAGCGTATAGTGATTTTGGGTTTGAGGAAAGTATAGTACAAGTAAAGTGGAAAGCAAGTTGTGAAAGGAAGTGTACAGTGATTTTTGGTTTGAGGAAAGTATAGTGCAAGTAAAGTGCAAAGGAAGTTGTGAAAGGAAGTGTATAGTGATTTTGGGTTTGAGCAAAGTATAGTGCAAAGGAAGTTTTGAGAGAAAGTGTATAGTGATTTTAGGTTTGAGGAAAGTATAGTGCAAAGGAAATTGTGAAAGGAAGCGTATAGTGATTTTTGTTTTGAGGAAAGTATAGTGCAAGTATAGTGCAAAGGAAGTTGTGAGAGAAAGTGTATAGTGATTTTAGGTTTGAGGAAAGTATAGTGCAAAGGAAGTTGTGAAAGGAAGAATATAGTTATTTTAGGTTTGAGGAAAGTATAGTGCAAAGGAAGTTGTGAAATGAAGCGTATAGTGATTTTGGGTTTGAGGAAAGTATAGTACAAGTAAAGTGCAAAGGAAGTTGTGAAAGAAAGTGTACAGTGATTTTTGGTTTGAGGAAAGTATAGTGCAAGTAAAGTGCAAAGGAAGTTGTGAAAGGAAGTGTATAGTGATTTTGGGTTTGAGGAAAGTATAGTGCAAAGGAAGTTGTGAGAGAAAGTGTATAGTGATTTTAGGTTTGAGAAAAGTATAGTGCAAAGGAAATTGTGAAAGGAAGTGTATAGTGATTTTAGGTTTGAGGAAAGTATAGTGCAAAGGAAGTTGTGAGAGAAAGTGTATAGTGATTTTAGGTTTGAGGGAAGTATAGTGCAAAGGAAATTGTGAAAGGAAGCATATAGTTATTTTAGGTTTGAGGAAAGTATAGTGCAAAGGAAGTTGTGAAATGAAGCGTATAGTGATTTTGGGTTTGAGGAAAGTATAGTACAAGTAAAGTGCAAAGGAAGTTGTGAAAGCAAGTGTACAGTGATTTTTGGTTTGAGGAAAGTATAGTGCAAGTAAAGTGCAAAGGAAGTTGTGAAAGGAAGTGTATAGTGATTTTGGGAATGAGGAAAGTATAGTGCAAAGGAAGTTGTGAGAGAAAGTGTATAGTGATTTTAAGTTTGAGGAAAGTATAGTGCAAAGGAAATTTTGGAAGGAAGTGTATAGTGATGTTAGGTTTGAGGAAAGTATAGTGCAAGTATAGTGCAAAGGAAATTTTGAAAGACAGTGTATAGTGATTTTATGTTTGATGAAAGTATAGTGCAAAGGAAATTGTGAAAGGAAGTGTATAGTGATTTTAGGTTTGAGGAAAGTATAGTGCAAGTATAGTGCAAAGGAAGTTGTGAGAGAAAGTGTATAGTGATTTTAGGTTTGAGGAAAGTATAGTGCAAAGGAAATTGTGAAAGGAAGTTTATAGTGATTTTAGGTTTGAGGAAAAATGGTTGGCAAGTATAGTGCAGAACGAATATTTTTTAGCTTGGAAGGATTAGAAGGATTTCTCAGACTAGCAATGGAGCACAGAAACAGGTTTTTGTAAATGGTGTAATGTTTTCGTTTACGTAGTGTTACTGTCAGTTTTCTTTATGTCAATTTGAATTGATTTTTTTTTTATTGCCATGGTCCTAGGGCTTTTAGAGCAGTAAAGTTATTATACTATTATGTTTTTCTTTTTCCCATTCATTTTTCATTAATAGCAACTGAGTAGGGATTTTTTCATGTTTGCCTTATGAATATTCAAAGATTACATCTAATTTTTTCTGTGTTGTTCAAACTGGTTCAATAGATAACCGTATACTTCTGCTCCTTTGAGTTTTGTCTGTTTAGTTTCAATCAGGTTTTATTTTGACTTTATTGAAGTGAAGAATTTTTTTTTAATCAATGTAATTACTGAAATTTATTCTAAATTTATAGTAATAAAGGTACTGCAAGAAAAAAGAGCCAATAATAATGAGCAAGCAGGAATATTAGCCAGTAAACTAACACATTTAATTAATTTTAGTAAAACTTATTCATTTCAAATTTTTGAGTCTTGTGCACTTTACACTGATAAAGAAATTCTATTACTCAATTTAAAGCTATTCCTGAGGAAAACAAACTTGAATGATGCATTTGACGGATGTTTGATTTTCTTGTTTGCTTTTGTTTCTTTTTATTTTTTCTCATTATTGCTACGTTGTCATTGTGTTTATCAGCATTGATGATGAGATTGTAAATCAATTATTAATACTTGGTTAATAAATATCGATTAATAAATAATGGGTTGATAATTATATTAACCATTAAACTAATAAAAATTAGAGAGTCTTGGTGAAATTCAAATGTCAGGATTTTGCCAAGCACTTTTTTTCATATATTACTGAGGTAGTAATAAGGGGAGTCATCAAAAGGTTTTTACCGGGGTGGGGGGAAGACTTTGTCCAGTTTCCTTTTGTACTGATTGGGTTGTTTTTTTGTTTTTTTTTGTATTTTTGTGGCTACGACTTCTAAGTTTTGCTTTTATTGTTTATCTTTTATTGTTTAATCTTTTATTGTTTGGCTACGAAACGATTCTTGGTGAAATTCATTTTGGATGAATCTCTTTGCTAGTAAAGAATTTGGGCGAATCATTTTTT
Organism: Artemia sp. Qi Xiang Cuo; assembly: GCF_049724085.1. Taxonomy (NCBI): domain Eukaryota; kingdom Metazoa; phylum Arthropoda; class Branchiopoda; order Anostraca; family Artemiidae; genus Artemia; species Artemia sp. Qi Xiang Cuo. The sequence goes on along the minus strand of NC_142797.1, from coordinate 20,773,326 downwards.
TTCGAAGTTTGACAACAATGATGGACCAATCAGCACTTTCAGAATTTTCTCTCTACGGTAGTTTAACCGTAGAGAGAAAGCTAAACACATCAATCCCCCCCCCCCTGGACCTGACCTTACCTATGCAGTTGCACAATTACTGGTGGTAGAAGACACTAAATTAAAAATGAGAAATGTTGGTAAAAATCAGCAAGCACATATAAGTCAAGCACATGTTTCACCAAACAGGTCAAATCCCCCTACCCCCCCCCCTCTAGGTATGGCCTTGGACTGAGCTCATTGTGCAGAAGTGGTACCAAATTAAACGAAAAAAAAAAAATTAAGCAACAATCTTAAATCCACAGCAATCTTAAATTTTTGTGGCTACAACTTCTACGTTTTGATTTTATTGTTTAATCTTTTATTGTTTATCTTTTATTGTTTGGCTACGAAACGATTAGCAATTTTCCTTTAAAGAACCCTCACATATACCTTACAAGTATATGCCACATATTTTATAAAAACTTATGCATTGTTTATATACTGTTTAAAAATTGTTTTCTATTTAAGGAGATGTTCTGGTTAATCTGGCAAAACTTGACACTGATGTTACAAACCAGATGAAGAAACTAAAAGAAATGGAACCCCCTTTTTGTCACCTTGAAAAATCAGACTATGTGATAATTGGAGACGATATGAGAGCTGAAATCGATTTGATTCTTGTATCTGTAAAGAAAGGTTTGTTTAGAGGTTATTTTTATATTAGATTAATAGTTATTATTTGTATTAATTAGGTTTTTATCTTATTTAATTTAAAAATTTTATCATTTATTTTAATAAAATTAGGAAAAAGATTAAATTTAGAGTTTGAAATATCGTATTAATCGTAGTATGGCAGTAACTTAATCCAATTTTTAATTAGCAATTATATTAATAATCAGATAGTATTATTAAATATATATATTGTACGCTTATAGATTATCAAACAGAATACTAATGGCTACGATTTAACCTTGAAGCCTGAAATGCCCTAAAGAAACCTGCTTGGTTGTTACAGAATATTCTCTGACACGTAGGTGCAGCTTAGGGTATATTTGAAGGACTACGGTGTATTTGTTAATCATGAAAATATAGTTGGTGTAATAATTACAAAATATTGATCTGAATATAAATAAGATAATTACTTTAAATCTATAATTTAAAGTAATTATCGACTGTATCGATAATTAATAACTAACAAATTTTCTTCTCAATGAATCCGGTCATAATTAACCTTTTTCTGTTTAAATTTAGCGAGAATTATTGCTTTTCGCATTAGATCGCCTTGAAACTCATAGGGCTGAGAAGAAAAAATGCATTCGTGCACAAAAACTGGCAAATCAGTATTGTTGGTCTTATCGTCTCTTCGGCCTAATTACAGAAAACAGGCTAATTAAAGGAAACAGGATAATTACAGAAAACAGGTATTTAAGAGAATCGGACTTTTGGCAGCCTAGCACGTCCCATATGATACTACTAGACCCACAAACAGTATAGTGCTACTAAGGTGAATTAAAAAATATATATTTTGATATAACTATAAATAATTATAAAAAATAAAAAATATTATAATTATTAAAAAATATATAATAAAAATATAAATAATTATAAAAAATATATTATAAACAATATAAAAAATATAAATATATTTAATTCGGATACCAAAAGTAACCTTAGTGGTACAGAATAGAAATAGAATTTTCAACTATTGAAGGGATTTTCTTTGAAATCACCAAGGATATTAAAAGAAAATAAATGTGCTCTTCAGAATAATTTACCGTAATCGCTGAATATGACTTAATTCATTGACTAATGAATAATATAAAGCGTCATTTGTTAATGAACTCAAAATTTTAATGGAAGTTTCTAGGTGCGCTGTTGAAACGAACAATTTTTTGTTAATCCAGTAGAATCCTAGTTTTTCAATTTAGTCCAGGCAGACAACGTTTAAAGGGGGCTGAGGCTATTAGACCTAACATGGAGTTGGATTTTCCCACTAACAGACTTTTTAGTTGAAGTTCTACTACAGAATATATCCTTTCTCATCTGTCTGCTACTGCCAAAAATAGCTTAACGTTATCACCTAATATTACGTGAGGCACTTTTCTCTTATAGGAGGCACTACTGCCTCTTCCTTAATCATTATACCTCTAAAAAGGCAGTATCTTAAAAGAAGACCCTTGAGGTGGTGTGAAGGATAAGTTAGGCTTGTTTCACTTGTGTAGCCGTATAACTAAGGAATGTTGCAGGAGAAGCGTTGAAATTTGAATAATGAACACAAGCTTGTTGGTTTATGTCTTAAATGTAACAATAGCCAATTAGGGTGGAGCAAAAAATACAACTATTCACCAAAACTTCGTTCTTGTGTTATATAGAGAAATAATAAAGGCCGTTAAATATAATAAGGGTCGTAAATATAATAAGGACCGTACATATAATAAGGACCGTAAATATAATAAGGGCCGTAAATATAATAAGGGCCGTAAATGTAATAAGGCCGTTAAATATAATAAGGGCCGTAAATATAATAAGGGCCGTAAATATAATAAGGGCCGTTAAATATAATCAGGGCCGTAAAAATAAAGGCCGATAGAGAAATAATTATGGATTCACATTGCTATGAAATTATTCTGTTTCTCTGTCAGGTTGTTTGGATGAACCAGTTGTTTGGATTTTCTTGATCCACTTACAAATATATGGGGGAGCTGTTAGATATGAGTCCTAAGAGTATGCAGTTATGCATAAAGGGTGATGAAAGGGTGCCATGTTTCCCTGAACGGTGGTTGGTCCTTAAAAAGGGCACTATAACTCACAATTTACAATCCAATGAACCCTCTTCCAGTATTTTAGTAGGGTAGGGATAAATAAGGGTGGGGTTTGCATAGATAAGTAAAAGCGAAAGCTGTTTAGCACAAGCTAGTTAAGTAAAAGCACAGCGTCTGAAAGATTAGTAGGGCCTGAGTAACATTGAAGGCAATGGCACATCTAAGCAACATAACTAATTCTTCAGACAATAAATAGATAATATTTTAAAATATATTCAAGTTAATATGAAGATAGACCACATTCTATTTAGTTTGTTTTATTTTTATTTTAATTTTTTATATATAATGCTTTTATCCTGATTTTTACTCTGAAAAATCATTTGAGCCTTTCTCTATTAATGATAGTGTTTTATTTAAGAAAAAAAAATTATATTATAAATAGAAAAGTGGATAGCTGCCGTTAGCCCTACTTCTGTTAGTGGTAGTTGCTGTTCGTTTTTGGATTCATCTATATATGTTATCTTTATGTCTGATGTTATGATTCATTTAAATTAATGTTCCTTTTTTTGGAGGGGGGGGGGGGCTGGGTTAGTATTCATTTAGAATAATTTATGTTCGTTTTAAGCAATAACTATTATATGACTTTATATCTCCCCGTTTTGGGTTTTGGACTTTTCATTTTCTGGAAAGCTTTCTTTGGGATACACTACAATAAAATGAAGACAAGAATTAATTTACAGGTGAGATCATACAGAAAAGCGAGGAGTTGGATCCCGTAAACATATTTTCTTCGTTTTGGCTACTTTTTATTGGCTAAGAAATCAAACTAAAGTTTTACCTCTGACTGGTTATTGCATCTAGCTTTTATCTAGCTAGATGCAAAAGATGAAATGTATATTATCGAAATATAGTACGCTTAAAACCCCGTTTTGGCACTGGAAGAATTAAAAAAAAAAGTTGCTGAAAATGTTTTTTTCCAAGTCTGAAAGTCAAGATGGTAAATTCTACTATATAAAACCAGATTTGCCATTGAAGGTTATTTCAAAAAGCAGCTTCAGCGAAATAAGGTCGAACGTTATTTCGGGATTGTTTACGATGAATGTTATTCAAACGTCAGATAATGTTATAATTGCTATTCAATATAAAAAAGATTTAGGTAAGAGCTAGGTAAGAAATGAAGATTAGACGTTGAAGAATTTGAAACATATTTTTCTTTAAATTCTTTCTTGTTACAGGCGAGAGTATAGTTTTGGATGCAAAGAAGGCCTATTCAGGGCTTAACACTGAGGCACAATCTGTTGCTTTTGAACTTATCTTCAAGCCGATTGAAAAAATGCTTAGATCAGTATCTTCAATCAATTGGAACAGAGAGAGTCAGGGTTTAGTTGGAGATCTGCCAGCATTCAGCTACTCTCCCCAGGAATATATCACTCAGGTTAGATTTTCGTAATTGCTACTTTTAAAATAGAGTTTTATTGTTCCTTTATGCAGTCGATTCATAAGCCCACATCAGTATCATGAGTAAATTCAAACAAAGGGTTTTGTTGAAGGGTACTTGTGTGATAAACGCCCTACCGCTCAAGTTGTACATTCATTGACGCATTATAGAACCGTTTGTTTCTTTTTGTTAGTTTCTTTCAGCTTAGCGTAAGACAAGACAAAGAGAAGTAATAGAATAGATGGAAAATTTATAATTTGGGCTATATATTTGCACATTAGGGGGGGGGGGCGGTTGGGTAAAGTACTTGGATAGTGTGAAGTTAGAAAACAATTGTTACTACATAATATGCAGAATAATTGTACCTAATCCTAGTGTGTTTGTACCTATAGTGTACCTAATCCTTTGCCCTTTGCCAATTGTACCTAACCCTTTTTAGGGGGCTGTACCTAACCCTTTACCCCTAGCTCCCCTAGTGTGCAAATATTTTGCACACTAGAAATAATTTTGCACACAAACAAATAAATTTGTTTCTCAAGTATTATATTTTTATCTTACTTTGGTATATTTCATTAGGATTGAGTGTCAGAGAAACATATTAGAAGAACATTAGGTAGGGCGTATATCATACAAGTACTATTTGAAGATCTGCCAGCATTTAACTACTTCCCCCAGTAAGGCCGTATGTTGGGGGGAAGAGGGGTTACTTGGTTAGAACCCCACCTTCTGATTTTTTATCCGCCCTGTAGAAAAGTATAAAAAATGCATATAAACTAATTTTTGATACGTTTTATCAATAATTTTTCTGCACACTTCCCCCCCCCCCCTTCAACACAATTCCTGGATGTGCCCTTGCTCCCCAGGAACATATCTCAAGTCCGTGATTGCTACTTCAAAATATGGTTGTATTGTACCTTTACTAGTCTAGTTATTAGTTTGTATGCACAAAGGTCGAAACTTTAGAGAGTTAGAGAGTTTTTACCGGAACTCAGAAAGTTTTTAGCAGGAGGGTAAAAACAGGGAATCGGTGTAATTTTATGCCTCAGTTGTTAAATTTTTGGGGTTCTTTTATGCCTATTACGAGGGGATTCTACGTTTGTATGCACACAGGTCGAAACTTTAGAGAGTTAGAGAGTTTTTACCGGAACTCAGAAAGTTTTTACCAGGAGGGTAAAAACAGGAAATCGGTGTAATTTTATGCTTCAGTTGTAAAACTTCTGGGGTTCTTTTATGCCTATTACGAGGGGATTCTACGTTTATATGCACACAGGTCGAAACTTTAGAGAGTCAGAGAGTTTTTACCGAAACTCGGAAAGTTTTTACCAGGAGGGTAAAAACAGGAAATCGGTGTAATTCATGCCTCAGTTGTTAAATTTCTGGGGTTCTTTTATGCGTATTGTGTAGCGATAAAAGGAATTTTGTGGCGATAAAGAAAGGACTGAGCTTAATTGTGGTGATAAATATTGACCGCGTCAAATCTAATATCCTATTTTAAAGCTGCGATCCTAGACCTTATAAGTTCTTCAATGGCGCCCCTTATAGCGCTAAAGATTGTGCCATCAAGGCCTGCGCCACCCTCAATTATTGAGAGAAAATAAAATGTATAGCCATATAAATGTGACCTCTTTTCCTCGAGCTATCTGGAAATCAGATTCCCTGGGAACGTACCTTCGAGATATGCGGACTAATTACCTGTTATCAGATTGGATACAGACATATAAAATGAAATAAACACAGATAAAAAGCAATAGATTTATTGAGACTTACATATTTAGGTGAACAGCAGTGGGTCACTTCAAATGACAACAACGGTGACTGGGATACAACAATGAAAGAATTGCAAAGCTTGAACGCCAAAACAGTTCTGTCTGTATAAAAAAAATGAGAGCACGAAAATAACTTTTCTTCACTATATATTCTAAGTCCTGATCATGGGCAGTGGGAGCTACCCCACGATTGGCCTAAGTCCTGAGGTGGGCCAAACCCTCCGTCCAATAATCTGTCTTAATTATTTCTGATGATTCAAACGTTCACACGGCTCTTATCATTTAAACTTCCTTAGAAATATTGTGCGTAGCATATTTTTTATTGCCCACTATCTTAGCAAAATCCAAAGCTTGGATAGCGCCGTTCTTTGTCTGAGGATAACTGCAATTTTTCTCTTTGCTGATTAAGGACTTTGCTTTCTTTTTGAAACTAAACCGTTCTGAACCGTTCTTTGTCTGAGGATAACTGCAATTTTTCTCTTTGCTGATTAAGGACTTTGCTTTCTTTTTGAAACTAGATTTAAACTTAATTAGAGGAAGTCGGAATTATCTTTAGAAAGAAGGTACTTTATTTTGGTATCTTAAATATATTGCATTTTACTCACGGTACATATTACCCTTCCTATTAATTAATGACGTCCCGTCATTAGGATTTGCTTGCCTTTGGGCTTTTGAAATGTTCGTTATTTATTAACTATTTATTCTACATAATTTTGATTGACATTGTATTATTTCATGTTTATATTTTGGCTTACTCAGGAGTGCTAAAAATTTTCTCTATTACTCTTGTTTTTTTTATTCTACGTCCCTATCTAAAATTCATCTACCGGATTAAGATTATTCATGGTTCTAGGCGAGCTACTATACTAAAGATTTTTTTTCTACATCTAACACTGATTACTTTTACATTTCCAACAAGGTTGGGGCTATTCTACCTTTACATAAGATTTTTTTTTTTTAATTCACTTTTTACAAGGCTTTTTTTGATTTTGCTGTCTATATGGCACACTACTTTCTATCTACGCTACATTAAATGAATAGCTCGACAACGCTACACATAACACTATCTGGACATCTAACACTACATACAAGAACCATTTAAAACACACAATTTTGGGTTTACCATATTCACTGGTAAAATTCAAACACTTTCATTGGGGATGTTTGGTACGCATTGTTAATGATAGGATATTGGGATTTTTGAGTTATCAAAGTTATTAAGTAAATTCACATCTATTCCATCACCATTCGAGTCTTTAGTGTACTTAATCCTTCTGTTCTAAGTTATTGTCCTTCACTCTTTTTGTCTTGGCAAAAATTTTTAAAGCCCTTACAATATAGTTTCTTTCATGGAACAGTTCGAGCATGATTGTGTTCACACGAAGAGCTTTCTCTAATTGTCAATTGGGAAATGATGCTTCCAACTACAGGTGTGGGAATATGCTATCAGAGTTCATTCTCACCTGCTTTTTGACAGCTCATAGGGTGCCTTATCATCAAGGGGTCGAACACTGAGACTGCGTTTAGTTTAATTTCAATAAATCATTTCTGGGGTATATTGAGGCATAAAGAGAAAGTATTCTCGCCTAAACTTGTTCATTTGTATCTCTTATAAAATTTTTAGCTCGTGGCTTGCGTCGATTAACCTTTGTGGTGATTCTTAGTTTAATCACGGGGGACTTGAAGTTTGGTGTTGGAACAGATCCACATTAATCTATAGTGACTCCTTCAACTTATCGTCGTTAATTTGTGGGAGGGGTATATTGTCACTGAGGGCTTGGTCACTGGGGTTAATTTTAGTTTCCAGGTCCATTTTTCAGAAACTATCTCGTAACATTTATGGGATAACAGAGATATGAACTTTCCACGCAGAGGGGATAGGATGGATTCCGAGAGATGGTCGAAAGGGATTCGACGCGTGAGTCTGTGATACATAAATACTTTTTTTGGGGTCATCAAATATCAGAACTATACGGTCATATGGTATATGGGTCCATAATGATTATCATAGGCGATATTTATGTACTTATATCTTGTACTGATCGATGGGCTTCTCAGAATTTATGTGATTATATAGTTCGATCATGCACTGGATACTGAGATTCAAATATAATGTTACCTGATACGTAATATGGTTCGTGGTCGAAGAAACAATGATCAAAGGTAACTGTTGTTTTTGTAGACGAAGCTGGGATGAAAATTGCCTGGAGTGTATGGTGAGTACTCTTCGTTGGTTAAGGTATGATGAAAATAGATGCTACTAGGTTGTATCTGCACTGGACAATTCATTGTAATGCTCGATATCCAATATGTCAATCCACTTCCTGTAATAAAAATAACGAGGCAGAATCACACGTTCTTTAAAGTAAATACTCATAGTAAACAATACGATTTGGTGCGTTTTAGGGTGAAGATTACCCTACAAGATAATATAAAAAGATACACTGATATTACTATATAACGTTGGTTATAATAAAACGACATAATTCTCATTGGGAAATCTAAAACAGAGATTTCTTCAAATTTGGTTTGAGAAAGGAAACAACGATAAAACGTTTGTTTAAGTCTTCAATACTTATTAAGTAAACATAGTTTATTCTACATTATTAATTTTGAGGTCTAATTTTGCAAAATGTTCCATGCTTGCATTGTTCATGCCCATCAATGCTATTTATGAAACATATGTTGCAGTGCCATAGCCACACGGTTTTACTTAAACAACCCTACAATGAGGGAACTAGACATAGCAAGGACGAGTGGAGACCTCTATACCCACTAATGTCTTCCCTTTTTCTTGGCTTAGACGTTCTCAGGGGGTTCCGGGTTTAACTTCTGCATTTCAGCCGTTTCCCTGTGTTTTTCTCTTGGTTTTTACCGTCTTGGTCTCAGGATTTTTCCGTAATTAAAAGTCAATAAGGTTCTTATGGTCAGGAAAGTCGCGAATACGAAACATACGGCCAACAATATGTTCCACCAGAAATTGGTTGAGAACAATCCGTATCTATTATCTATATACGTTAATCTCTGGTCTTCATTTGTAAATAGGGGAATCTGGGAATCTAATGCTTCTCTTATTTTTGTAAGCCTTATTGTCCCTTTATTCTTTTCTATTTTGGACCATATCGAGGTTTTCATTTCCTCGTTTTCTATATTGGGAATAGTGTACGACAGGTTAATTGCCTTGAAATTGATTATTTTTGGACTTATTATCTTTGCGCTCGTGGTAGTTAACAGTGTTCAGGCTATTGACTCTCTAGCTGGAAGTCGACATTGTTGCGTCATACTAATCGTACCCACTTCTTGTGGTAGTGACTCCATTTTGTAACTTGGGTCTATTTTTTCTGTATTATTGTAACTAGACCAGGTTCCAACAGTTTCTCTTGGAAGAGAAAATAACCAAATATAATTTCTAAGGTGAATGAATATTTTTCGCTTAGTACTCTCCATCATGGGTTCGTCTAGTTGGACTGGATTCATTATACAGTAATGGTACGGACGAACTTTTTATATTAAAGAAAATTATTTGAATTAATTATATGCAATGTGACTTTTTAATTAGAATTTGTTTTCGGGAACTGATATATGTTGAACAAACGGTATCAGACGGTTTTGATTCATGCGAAGCCATGATATAAGTTGAACAAAATTTTTCTATAGCATTTTTTATAATTGTATGATTTTTTACTCATAAATCAAAAGTTTTTAAATTATTATTCCTTTATGACACCTGTCCATTAAAGTCTTTTAATCCTATGCTGATTAAGTGTAATTCCATCTATCGGGTCTTTCAATTATTCTACCCTATTGTGTTTTTATTTTCTCCTCAACTTCTTCTGGTTTTTTCCTTTTCGGTTTTTCTAGCGAAAAAAGATCAAAATTTTTGTATCGTTTTTTAAAAAATTATTGCCCTTTTAATTTTGTATCTTTCGCTTGCGCAGCTGCTGAAGTCGGTCTTGAGTGCTCTATTTTTTTAACTACTAAATGGTCTGATTCATTGTCAGGCTCTTTGGAACTAGTTCCAGATGATTCTGTATCATAAGTCTTAGAGGTTACATCTCAAATGTTTGAGGTATCCCCTCCCCTTCCTTCATAAATTTCGACTTCCATAGAAGAAAAAGGAATATTCCCTAAGTCTAAGCCTTGAGTTTTAAAATCTGGAGATTTAAAACATTGTTAAGAGCTTTGGGAGGAATCAAGAATTTTCGCGGGATTTTTCTACTTATTAAATGCCATGTCTTCATGGGAATGGGGCATTCTTTGCTCTAGTGTTTCCCTCCATAAAGTCCATTGATTAGGTTTGACCTTGGACACAGTTATATTATGATATTGTCCTTGCTGGTCATCCGTGGGAGTCTTATTCTCGGGCAATTTACTCTGACTTGTTTTTATGGGGAAATTTATTAAATCGATAGCTTCTCGCCGATTTGTTTTAGTTGAATTTTTGGAGGAGTTTTCTTTACAGTAATACCGGGGTTTTTTACAGCTCTGTTTAATTCCTCCTGTAAAGACAGGGGCCTTTCTATTGGTGTTGCAGGGGAAACCATATCGTCTGGAAATCTTTTGGGGGGAAATGGGGTCGAAATTCTATCGGGGAAAAATTGAGTTTTTGGAGATATTTTATAATCTAATTCTCCTGCACTCTCCGATGATGAACTTTTTGGGTCTTTTGGCGTTTTTATTCTTACTGGTATTAGGGATTTTTTTAGGGAATAACTAGATTTTTCATAGCTAAAAATTCTTCAAAATTTTTCTCATCGCTCTCATCCTCGAAATAGTCTTGCTTGAAATTAAAGGGTTTTAGCTCTGCCAATCTTGATCTAGGGGGCCCATTTTCGGCATCTGACGAATCAGTAGAGGAGGGACGTGATACCCATCTCTCTGGAAATTTGGCTCTTTTTATTCGGCTAACATGTGCCTTGTAAGTTCTTCCGCTATCGGTGTTCTCCATTTTAAAAGTATAATCGTTATCATACTTTTTGACGATTCTCTACAGTCCAGACTATTTGTTGGAAAGTTTTTTGCCTACTACTTTTGACTCGTTCTTTAGGTAGACGAAATTTCCTGCTTTGAAATCTATTCTCACCCTAACTTTGGGTTGGTTTCTTAGCTCTTGGTTCATTTTACATTTTTACAACTCTTGCCTAACTATTTTGTAAGTTTTTCTCATCCTATTTATAAATTCTTGTTTGAAATCCTCAGAGTTATTATAATACTGCCGAGATTCAATAATCTCATTATACGGGATTCTAAAATCACGACCAAAAAGTAAATAAAATGGATTATCTTTAGTTGTTTCTGAATAAGCAGTATTGATTACGTTAGTTAGATAAGGGAAGAATTGATCCCAATCATTCCTATTGTATTTTGTGTAAATGCTTAATACGTTCGAAAATATTTTATGCCTATTTTCCATTTTACCATTAGCTTGTGGGTAGTACGGAGTTGTAACCATTTTATCTATATTAAGAAAATTCATTATGTCTTTTGTTACTTTTGAAACAAAATTGCTTCCATTGTATTTTAATACTTTAATTGGAAAACAAAATTGTATAAATAATTTTACTAACGTCTTACTGGTGGCGTAATCGCCTTGATTTTTTAATGCTTTTGCAAAATTAAATCCTGAAAAGTGATCTATAACCGAAAGAATACAAGTATGGCTTCTGCTGGAAACAGGCAAGCCTCCGCTGGTTCCATATAAGTCAAATGAGATAATATCGAAGGGGTATTTTGCTACCGGGACCCTTCCCATTGGAGGATTAGGATAAGCTGGGGGGATTTTCCTTAAGTTACACACTTCGTATGTACTTACAAATTCTTTAAGTTTTGTTATTGCCGACGGCACGTAAAAATATTGTTTTAATTTATGGAAATTTTTCGTTACCCCTAAGTGTCCACCTATATCTGAATTAAAATATTCAAATGCAGGTAGTATTATTTTTTGTGATAATTCGGGTATTATTGAGGCTTGATTTCTATTTGTCTCAGCAGTCACGACTCTACATAATACCTCTTCATTAAGATCATAGTAAAAATTGTGTATCTCTTCTCTAAGAGTTTTGAATTTATCCGGTAACGCATCGTCATTCACAAAATAATTAATAAGCGCTGTACACATTTCATCTTTTTTTTGCTTTCTTTTTATATTTTCTAAAGACAAGGGACAATAGTTAATCTTATTTTCTTTTACCGTGTCCTTGACTTTGTTTTTCTTATGTCCATGTTTGCTCTTAGCATTGATAGCGATAACTTCATTTTTTTCATCCTCTAAAGGAAGACTTGCTGGTTGTCTGTTCAAAAAGTCATAAGCTGTGTTTCGTTTAGCTTTTAAACATTCAAATTGGTAATCTACATCTTTAATTTGCATTATACATTTAGCGAGAAAGCCCGTGGTGTTTTTAAATGTGAGCAGGTACTACAAGCTTTTATGGTCTGATCGTAGTATAAATTTTCTACCAATTAAGTAGTGTCTAAATTTGTCCAAGTGGTGGATTATAGATAATAATTCTAAGTTTGTGGCGGAATAACTACTTTCGCCTTTTGATAAAGTTCTACTCGAATAGCATATAACTTTTCTATTTGTTTTTGTTTGGGCGTTCCCTCTAGAGGATTAGGGTTTTCTACCGGGATTATTTGCGAAAGAATAGCGCCAATGCCTTTTGAACTTGCATCGGTTGTGACCACAAATTCTCCGTTTTCGAAATCAGAAGTTCATAATATCGGTTTAGGAGTGAGTACCTTTTTTAGACGGTCTAGAGAAGTTTGAGCTTTCTGGGACCAGGTAACATTTTGGGAGTTCCCTTTAGTTAATTCCGTGAGGGGTTTCGCAATTTGGGCGTAATTACGCACGAATTTTATAAAGTAGCCAGTAAGTCCTAAAATTCCCCTTAATTCTTTCATAGTTCTGGGGGGTTTGAGGTTTTCAACACATTTTATTTTATCAGGGTCTGGGGATATCTCTCCTTGTGTTACTGCTACTCCTAAAAATTTAATTTTAGGTTGAAATAAATTTACTTTCTCAGGCCGACATTTTAAATAGCCTTGTCTGAACTGCTCGAATACCTTAACTAATGTTGCTAAGTGTTGTTCAGCGTTTTCTCCCAAGTATATAACACCATCAACAAAATGAATGATATTCTTTAATCCTCTTGACAGGTGTAATAGGTCTCTAAATAGCACGCTTGAACTTGTATTGAGTCCAAAAGGTACTCTCAAGTATTTGCAAACGCAACAGTAATATGTTGAAAATCCAGCTTTGTGAAAATCATTTTTGATCATTCTCATTTGGTGATTGTCTCGGGCAAGGGCCGATGAAGTCGAAATAGAACTTTTGCTTAAAATAGAATCAAGATTTTCGTCCCTTAAAGGCAAAGGAAACTTATCACTAACTACTTGTTTGTTGAGGGCTCTATAGTCTACTACAAGTCTAAGATCTCCATTCTTTTTTGGTACTAAGATCACTGGTGCACTATACGGACTTATACTTGGGCGTATAATTTCATTTTTTTCTAATTCATGGATTTAATTTTTAACCATTCTTTGTGCTTATATGGCACACGATATGGCTGTTTTGCTACGGGATTACCAGTCGTTAAAATTGCGTGTTCATAAAAAGGTATCAGTCCAATATCATCTTCAGATGCGGAAAATACATCTTTAAAATTCCATAATAATTCGCATAATTTTTTCTTAAGGTCCAAGTCCGTAATATGATTCATATTAAATTTATTTAAAAATTGTGATTTAGTTAGATGACATTTGTTAATAGAAGTTTTAATGCCGTTAACTAGGTTTTTTATAGAATTTTCACATCTATTTAAATCATTCTCTGATAAAACTTGGATTTGAACTAAACACGCCCCCTTTTTTATTGTAATTGTATCATTTTCGTGGTTATTAGTAACCCAAATAAAACCTTCTCCTTTGTCGTAAGATATAATCTGTTCCTCGCATAGTAGATTTTCCGGAATTTCATGTGATGGGGTCGCAAACCATATCTCGGGTTTGCTAACCGCTGGTTCAATCACTTGTGATATTTGAATTTTTTGCATCGTTTTGGGAGGGACTTTTGATTTCCTTATCGCGAATCCATAATATTTCTCTTTATTTTCATTGTTTATTAGATTCATTCTGGCGCTATGCTGCGACATTGCGGCATCTTGCGGCGTCGCGTTGGGTTTTAACGTGTTTTTCCATAAGTCCGCTATTTTCGTGATTTTGTTTGACATGTACTGCCGCATGTCTCTTATTTTTATTTTCGCGAAGTCAATGCTTTTATTATTTAAATTTATTTCGTCCCTGCGGTACCTTTCAGATTAATAGAAAAAATTGCTAACTATACTATGTCCTTGCGAGACATAAGGTTCAAAAATATTGCGACGTTATATCACCAGAAATTTTATTTACTGTTACGTTGTCTTCGTAACCTCTGTTACAATTTCTTAAGGTAGAAATTTCTTCCCCTACCTTAGCCGGGTAGACAATCCTTTCGTTCGCTACGTCTAATAGTACTCTATTAGACCTTAATAAATTTGCGCCTATAATTGCCTCATACGGAAAGGTGTCGCATATTATAAAACTTGTCGAAAAGATACAATTATCCGTTTTTGCGTTTAGGTGAATTGAACCTTTTGTATCTAATTTATGCCCTGCCACGCTAGTTAAATTGAGAATATTAAAATTTCTCTGTTTCCTAATATGCAGAGGCAACATATTGAATACGCATGAGCTTATGATATTAACTGTAGCTCCGCTGTCAATTAAAGCCTTAAAATAAACGTTTGCTACACAAAAATCATTAAATATAGGTAACTTGTTAATACTACCAGTACAGGACGGAACTACTATAAGTTTGGACCTGTTTAATGTTCTGGCACCTCCCGGGTCCAATTTATGTTTCTGAAGGGCCTGAAACGTTCCCCTGCGGATTTATTTCATGCATCGGTGCCTGCAACGGATATTCAGACATATGAGATTCTGTAAGTATATCTAATTGATTTACATCTGTCTGTCTTCGCCATGTATTATTATGGTAACTTGGATGTCTTGCGTCAGTGTCGCTTGCTGGCGCTGACTGCCAATGCCGTTAGCTAGCAAAATTTTCATTTCCCGTCGGCAAATTTTCGTGATTTCTATATAATATTCTCACATTATATTGGCTTTGGCGATTATTTGGGTTGTCAAATCGGTAATTAATTTGTCTATTTGGGGGAGGGTTATACAATTTTGGTTGGTACGCGTTGTAAGGTACTGATTGGTGCAATCTTTCATGGCTATAGCCAAGCGCACCACCGGCGTTAAAATTTGTTCTTCCGAACAAATGGTTGCCGTAATTTTGCGTATTACCGACAGCCCTTCCTAATATCCGACCGGGGACATAACGGCACTCTCTTGTGATATTCCCAACACAATTACAAATATAGCACCTTATTATTGTTGGGTTATTTTCATAACTGGGTTGTTTGACTGGCTGAAAACGTACTGTTTTCTTTCTAGTGGGCTCTTGAGTTTTATTTCTTTGTGGCACTGGGGAATTATCCCTTGAAAAGAAATTGGGAGACGCCTGATCGCCCTTGAAGATTAGGTTCGCGTTTGAATCGCCTAGGCTATTTATTTTTGCTTTACTGTGATTTGCGACCATCGTGTCGACTTCGATCAATCGCTCTACCTCCTGAACTGCAAGATCTAACGTCTGAATATTTTTGGATATTACCATTCTTTATAATCTTGGGGGTAGCCCTTGCAAAAAGGTATTTAGTATGATTTTTTTATACAATTGTCCTGAACCTCTTCTGTATTTTGCCTCTACTGAAATGTATATATTATCAAAATATTCTCTTATATTTTGTGAATAATCAAAGCACACCATTCCATGTTTCAATTTATTTATGGAACTGGTTTCGATAAATCTATCTTTAAAAGCTTTTAACAATTTGTCCACCGTATTTATTGGCAAGCTGGCGTCGTCGCCTATAGTATGTTCAATCTGCTTCAGAAAGGTTAAGGCCTGGCCTTTTATTTGTAGTAGAAACATGTCGACTAAAATTTGTTCTTCCGAACAAATGGTTGCCATAATTTTGCGTACTACCGACAGCAATTCTTGGTATGCGATTGGGGATATAACGGCACTCTCTCGCGATATGCCCAACACGATTACAAATATAGCATCTTATTTTTGTTGGGTTATCTTCATAACTAGATTGTTTCCCTGGCTGAAAACGTACTGTTTTCTGTCTAGCGGGCTCTTGTGTTTTATTTCTTTGTGGCACTGGGGAGTTATCCCTTGAAAAGAAATTGGGAGACGCCTGATCGCCCTTGAAGATTAGGTTCGCGTTTGAATCCCCTAGGCTATTTATTTTTGCTTTACTGTGATTTGCGACCATCGTGTCGACTTCAATCAATCGATCTATCTCCTGAACTGCAAGATCCAACGTCTGAATATTTTTGGATATTTCCATTCTATATAGTTTTGGGGGTAGCCCTTGCAAAAAGGTATTTAGTATGACTTTTTCATACAGTTGTCCTGAACCTCTTCCGTATTTTGCCTCTAATAAATTGTCTATATGATCAAAATATTCTCTTACATTTTTTGAATAGTCAAAGCACACCATTCTGTGTTTCAATTTATTTATGGAACTGGTTTCAATAAATATATCTTTAAATGCTTTTAACAATTTGTCCACCGTATTTATTGGCAAGCTGGCGTCGTCGCCTATAGTATGTTCAATCTGCTTCAGAAAGGTTAAGGCCTGGCCTTTTAATCGTAGTAGAAGCATGTCGACTAACGTTTCTAGCTCCGTTTTTGTTAGTTCTACAAACTGGGCCAATTGGATATTAAATTCGTCAATATCTGATTGACCACTGTACTGAGGGATAGACTTTGCTATTTCTATATTTTTCGCGACCAACTTTTGCGCCATTAATTTTTCTTCTAAATCCTCTGCCACTTTTTTTGCGTTTGAATAATTCGAAATAAATTTATTTTTTCACTTAACCTATTTTGGGGGAGGCTATTATCTCCTATGAGATATTTTAAAGGGTTTCCTGTAGTAGCCTAGCGACTATATGCCTAATTCATTTACTTATATGTCTCTACCCCTCCGATAATTCAATTTAATTGACAAAGTTTTATAGTGTAATTAGTTTGAAAGTTTTCCTCTAATTTATAGCCGCACCATTTGTAGCGATAAAAATTTTTATGGGACTGGGCTTAATTGCGGTAATAAATATTGACCGCGTCAAATCTAATATCGTACCTTAAAGCTGCGAACTTCAACCTTATAAGTTCTCCGATAGCGGCACTTATAGCGCTAAGGATTGTGCCATCAAGGCCTGCATCACCCTCAATTATTGAGAGAAAATAAAATGTGTAGCCATATAAATGTGACCTCTTCTCCTCGAGCTGTCTTGAGATCAGACTCCCTGGGTACGTACCTTGGAGATATGCAAACTAATTACCTGTTATTAGACTTGATACAGACATATAAAATGAAATAAACACAGATAAAAAGCAATAGATTTATTGAGACTTACATATTTAGGTGAACAGCAGTGGGTCACTTCAAATGACAACAACGGTGACTGAGACACAACAATGAAAGAATTGCAAAGCTTGAACGCCGAAATAATTCTATCTGTATATAAAAAATGAGAGCACGAAAAAAACTTTTCTTCACTATATAAGTCCTGATCATGTGCTGTGGGAGCTACCCCACGATTGGCCTAAGTCCTGAGGTGGGCCGAACCTTCTGCCCAATAATCTGTCTTAAATATTTCTTATGATTCAAACGTTCACACGGCTCTTTTCATTCAAACTTCCTTAGGAATATTGTGCGCTTCACATTTTTTATTACCCACTGTCTTAGTAAAACCCATAGCTGGTTATTACCGTGGTTGTTATGATGCTAAAGACAATTTTTAGCTTTGCTGATGTTTGACTTTTCTTTCTTTTTGAAATTAGATTTTAACATAATTAGAGGAAGTCGGAATTATATTTAGAAAGAAGGAACATTATTTTGGTATCTTAAATATATTGCATTTTACTCACGGTACAATTGCGAGGGGATTCTAAGTGTCAAAGAAAGAATGTATACTTAGTGTTATTGAAATGTATTGAATCACATTTTATAATCGTTCAACTTTAAAAAATTATATTTTTAATAAAAATTTGATAGCCCTTTAATGTGTAAGCTAAAAAGCTAATACATTGTGCTACAGTGCTGATTGTAGGTCTATAAGGAATACTTCAATATTTCTATTTTTCTTGGTGCGGTAATAAAATTTTAAACATTTTATTACTGTACGGTAATACAATTTTAAACAGTGCCAATTTTAAGAGTCCTTACTCTCGGATAAACTATGGTACCAAAAACTCAACATGGCATTTGGTAAACTCAAGATAGTACCCTGACTGTTTTCTAAGCACAAGTAATGAACAGTGTTTGCTGATACTCTCGGATAAACTATGGTACCAAAAATTCAACATGGCATTTGGTAAACTCAAGATAGTACCATGACTGTTTTGCTGACATTTTAAAATGATGTTTGATATTAAAACTATTAATATTTGGAATTAAAAAAAGAAAAAAAATGTTACCTAAAACTCAAATTTTCCATAAAAAGTGATAATACTTTAAATAAAGCTTAGACAAAACATCCTATTCAAAGCAACAAGGCAAGAAAGAAGGAAGTTGGTTGTATGACTTACAGAAATTGGGAAAAAATGAAAATCCGCTTTTTTACAAAATTAATTATGAACTAGGTTAATTATAACGGAAACGTCTTTGAAATTTGAATTTCGTCTGATTGACGAAAGATCAATCAGATAGGTTAGAGATGTTATAAAAAAAAAGTTTTAAAAATAGTATTTTGAAACAACTACTCAACATATGATGACGCAGTGAAACAACTGAAATTGAATTCACTTGATAGTTGTAAGCATGTGTTGACACATTAGCTTGGACTAACTTGCTTGGACTCCCCGACCAATCGCGATTTATTTCCCGATTTTAAGAAATCCCTACTGAAGGACCAAACACTAGACTCCGACAAATAAAAAGAGCTGCCCAAAATTAATCGTTTACGACATGTATAAAATTATATATATATTTATATATATATATATATATATATATATATATATATATATATATATATATATATATATATATATATATATATATATATATATATATATATATATATATATATATATATATATATATATATATATATATATATATATATATATATGTGTGTGTGTAAGATATATAAAAAATTAATGATATATCGTAAATCATTTGTTTCTTATTTTACTCAGCACCTTAATGTCAAAGCTATTTTACATCATCAGTCAAATCTCACTTAATTACCGTAATTTCCAGTACTCATAGTCAAAGAATTAGTTAAAATTTCCAGTATTTAAAGTTTCCCTTTTGCTTTCACAGCCCTTTCCATTCATTTATCCATTCATGGTCATTTCTATTCAGTTATTTTGCAGATTTTTCTAGCTTTTTTCCTTTTGTCAAGTTGGTTTTTCCATCGTTAAAAAACGTTCCCAAGAATTAGCTTAGCTTTCAAAGTGGTCTGTCCATTCCTCAACAGTTCTTGACAAGCAGAGATAACTTTATTTTTCCTTTGAAATTTCCCTGAATTCTAACAATTTCTATTCTTCACTTCATTGCTAAACAATCTATAACAACTTCATTTGTTAAAAATTATTTTTCAATAAATGAATAACCGCTAAAGTATTTAAATACCCAAGTATTAAATGCATAAATACACACGAGGAGGCTTTTAGGAGCCAAGTGATCTCCAAAAGAAAGAGTCTCAGGCACGCCTAATGGTTTTTGGCTAAACTACGTCACAACTTTAATCTCTAATCTTTTGCTTCAGGTGGGACAGTACTTAATGACCTTGCCACAGCATCTTGAAACCTACACAAACGCTGACCATCCTGGACTGATCTATGCGTTGAACACTGGTGCACTGCCGTATTTTACACCATTGAAAAGTGGAGAACAGAATAATGTGTCCTCCTTGGCAGCAGAAATTATTCTCGAATGCTTAGGCAGGGGTTTGTGTCAACAGTACGTAGACAAGATTCTGAAGCTTGACTCTGTTGGTGAAGGTATGAAGCCACAACTCCTTTCTGACATAGGTAAGTTTTGTGGCTGTTCATAAATATATTACGTTATTGACCATCCTGACGGTTTCTAGCTGATCGTTGGCTGCTATTCATACCAGTTACTATCAAAATAATCAAATTGTATTTAGGTTTGCTCGAATTATTTTGGTCGAGGTTTTATTCCTTTTAGTTCTTTTCTCCTTTACTCCTTTACGCCTTTACTCATTGAAAACTAGCACGTGTTT
The DNA here is from genome assembly GCF_049724085.1 of Artemia sp. Qi Xiang Cuo. NCBI lineage: Eukaryota > Metazoa > Arthropoda > Branchiopoda > Anostraca > Artemiidae > Artemia > Artemia sp. Qi Xiang Cuo. The sequence continues at coordinate 20,752,969 of NC_142797.1, read as the reverse complement.
TGTGGCTTCGTTCCTATAGGGGATCACAATTCCCCTGTTATTCACTTTTTTGTGAATTTTTATGTGTTATTACGTGTCACAAACTATATTACAATTTCTAGCTGAAATATGCCTAATAGCCAGTACCTGGGGAGAAGGGTCTTACCCCTCTGTTAGACCTGGAGGCTTTTGCGATTTTTCTGATCTTCATAATTTTACCTCCTAGAACTCACACTAGTTTAAGCATATCACCAATCCAATAGGAACGTCCAACCGCCACTGAATTTTTTATAGCTATTGATCACATGGCATTTTCGCATGTATTTTTATTATCATCGGACTTCAAGCCTAATAAGGTCTAGAGTATTGATCAACCGATGACAATGCTTGATAAATTCTCATTTTCAATTTTTGAAATTCTTCTTTAAAATAAAGAATCGCCTCTTTAGAAGCCACGACTTCTTGTTGGGTAAGTTTGGTGGCTCCTCCTAAAATTTTTATCTAAAATTTATGCGTATTGAAGCTTGTTTTACAGTTATTAAGTTAATTTTAATTCCTAAACAATCATTAAATCTCCTATTAACTTTGCGAACTAAAGATTGGGAAACTTATTAATGCTGGATTTTTGGCAATTTAATATTGGAAAGTACGGACTATATTTCTACTATTGCCATTGACAGAAAAGTGTGTGGCAACGGTGCTGAAAAATCTTAAAATCAGATAATTGACATAATAAACTTGCAGTGATGTCGAATTAAAGCTGATATACCTAAGTAAAGAAATAATTAAGTAGATTGTTTTTTTTTTTTGTTTTTTTTTTGAAGAACTATTTTCATTCAAAATCCAGTCTTTGCAGAGTTAGCCTAGGTTAGCAGGAGGACACCTTGGTCGGCTAGTCAACTTTAAGCTGATAGGACTGCTGGCTGGAGCGTCGCGAGCCTCATTTCATTAGGGGGGGGGGGGATCTTCGTAAATTTTACCGAATTCCTACCTGATTTATGCCGAATTTTCTGCATAAATCAAGAATTTTACTAAATTTTTGCCGATTTTGCAAAATTTCTACTGAAGTTTTCACCTTCGGCGAAAACTTTACCGAATCCCAAAAAAGTTAGGGGGGGCGTGCCCCTCTCCCCCTCCCTTCGGGACGCCCCTGACTGCTGGTAACAGAATTCTGATTTCTTCACCCTCTGCATTTTCAAATATTTTTAACTGGAAGTATGAATCTTTTTAAGATAGGCGAAAATTGCAAAAAAATCATCAACATGCTAGATGGCGTTGCTGATTTTTTTTCTTTTTTCATACTAGTACCAGTTTTTAATTTAATAATTTGGCATAATCTTTCGTTCCAGCCATAAAAGAAGCATAGAGTGGGGTGGTATCATCCAATTTTGGCCTCTTTAAAGTTCAGCAAATATTTTTACAAACGTTTCTCAGCTAATTCTAAAATAAACTGTCAATGCTATCGGTACTGTAAACTCTTTGTTACGGTAAACTGCATTAAATTATAATACCGTCAAAAAGTCATTGTTATAAGAAAACTTATCTATCTGACCTTATCACTTGCCCACATTCGACCCCCCTCCCCCGACCCCCTATTGCCTCCCTTCGACCACTATTGTTTGAAAATGAAGTATTTGGTATGTTAAATATTCCTCATCTGTCTCAAAAACTAAAAAAAGAAAAAAATTATTTGCCCTGACAACTGTTTTTTAAGTACAATAACAAAGGTACCCGAAACATTTGTTTTTAGTTCTCTCTTTTTCTATAAATTTATTGTTCTTCATGAGATATGAGATCCATAAACAACAAAAGTGGTTCTCTAACCTCTTCATTTTTATGACCTTGTTGTGACCCTGCTTCCTAATTATTGTTCGAGAAAACTGCTAGTACATTCAAAAAAAAACAAGGCTTGACTTGCTCGACTTAGGTCTCCTGCAGGGCGCTGCTCGGCGAAGAGAGTGACGTCTGCCTCCTCCATCTGCTTTGGTCCAGTGCGAGCGTTTGTGCTTCGCTCGGTCTGATGTTTGCCATCGCTAGAAGCTCGGACAGGCGGTCGGACCATCATTTCTTCGGTCGGCCACGGGGCTGCTTCAAACCGGCTTCCGTAGGGTCAAAGTCAAAGATCATCTTTGAGGGTAAGTGCAGGGGCATTCGAAGCAGGTGTCAGAACTGTCGTAAGGTACACTCAGCTGCTTGGTTAGAAAACCAAGACTGCTTGGTGAGCTGCAGCAGCTTCACATTACTCATGGCATCAAACCACCTTCGATCTTTCTCAGGCCCTTCATCTGGAATACGTCGATGGCCTGTAGTGTCGCGGTTTATGCATGCCATGTTTCCGCTCCGTTAAGCTGTAAAGAACCGACGAGGCCGTTGAAACACAGGGAGGGTTAAATAAATACTTCTCTTTTGAGCATGACATGAAAAAAATTTTTTTAATTATATATAATTAATCTTACAAAACAAAAATGCATAAAATATCTTTTACAAAACTATTTTACTAAATGTATTTAGAAGATAAGGTTTCGGAATTGCGCTAAATGTTTCAGGAATATTTGGTCTTTGCCAAAGATACTTGAGGAAGTGCATAGGGGTATTCTCACATAGGCATATATCTCACATAGATGTGTCTTTTGGGGAGACTGGGGTTCTAGCCTTCTCTGTAACTTTTTGCACTTATTTACTTCATTTTGGGTTCCCGTAGCTGTGCTGTGGAAAATTGCTTGAATTTTGTGCTAGAGCTTTTGAATATTTCGATGTTTATGCTATGACTAGGAATTACTTCAAGTTTCATTGAAAATAGGAGGAATGGCTTATTGGAGTATAATTGACAACTCAAAAAGATAGAAAATGGATAAAGTTGTCTTAAATTATGTTATAAAAACATGGAAAATTTTGGCTAGTGAGAACGACCAAGAGACGGCACTGTGTGCCTTCACTCAATGTACTTTTCATCGTTCTGTTTATTAACTAAATGTGATAAAAAGCGTATCATTATGTATTTTTCCCTGTTTTGTTAGAAAGAGAAACAGGTATGGTTTGGAAACAGGTATACAACCCAAAAATATGGGATGTTTGATGCCACTATAAAAATTGATCAGCAATATGGTTGATTTCTTAGACGATCTGGAATAAATAGAATTGAATTTTCATTTTAGCTGTCTTGTTTGATGGATAAATAGTTTGGTCGCCATACTAAAATTGGGCTATTTGTTATGGATCTTGTTATCTTCGTTCTAATCAGAAGTATTGGTTAATTTATAGTTTTCCTTTCGTTTATTTTCGAGACTCGTGTTTTTTCATTCATTTATGTATAGAGGAGATATAAGTTATTATTATTATATCTGCAAAGGAAAATTAATTTATTCGTATTTTCCCAAATGAGGGAATTTTTCAATCTATTCGTATCTGGTAGTTTTCGAGAGTTTATGTTGCAACAATGGGTTTAAAAATTAGAAAAAACCACGGTTTGAGTACTTTCCAGGCATAAAATCAATGTTCAACTCAAATTCTTCTCAAATAAATTCTGTTCTGGGAAAATTTGGTCAGTAGCAAAATGAGATTATTGTTATATTCACCCTAAGATTCACCCTAAGATTTTCTTCATTTTTTCCAAAACTTCAGTCTCCAAAACAAATTTGAAGGATTGGAAACAGAATTTGTTTGATAGCTGGAGGAATTTATCAAAGTACTGGCTCTGAGCTTAGAATAAAAAAAAATAAAAAAAATTAAATTTCTTATTTTCGTATTAATTTTCTATCTTAGTAAAGCTTCGACATTTTTGTTAATATTTTTAAGGGACTAGGTAATTCATTCAATTCATTTTCATTTAATTCAAAAACAAGACATAGCTCTCGTGGGCAAAGCCCAAAGATGATGTCTCTTGGTCATAATTAGCAAAATAAAGTTGTCTGATCAAACTTTGTCAGGATAAATAAACCAAAGGATAAAAACACTAGAGATTGAGGGTAAAACTGTCTGATAAAACTTCGTCAGGATAAAATAAACTAAACAATAAAAACACTAGAGATCATTTTAATATTTCACAAAGCTTGGCACAAAACTTTTACTGTAGCGCATGGTGTTACAGTGGACTGGGGTTAGTTTCGGAATCTTCTCAGCCACTTCCCTGGGGGGACGAGATCTTATAGGGACAAAAGTGGGGGGAAGGAATGATCGGTAGATGGGATGTTGAAGGGGGGAGGAGCCAAATTTTTGGCATAATTTATCTCGGCGGGAAGAAAGGGATTCAAGTTTAAATTCCTTGAGGTAAAAGGAGTAAGGTAGAGGGGAACCGCCATAAATGATTTGCAGTGATCTCATCTGAACTCGTTCTATTTTATCAGTTTCATCCTGGGTAAGGGCAAAGTGCTTACCCGGACAAGCATATTCAACTAAGGGGCGGATGAAAGTGTAAAATATTTGTTTCAGCTTATCCTTAGGAACTCGAAATTTTTTCAGTGTTTTTAGCATTTGGAATGCGCTGTTAGCTTTTTTTACAATTGTCTTTGTATTCTCCCACCATGAGAGGTCAGAAGAAATCACCACACCAAGTAAAGTTATTTTATGACTTATTAGCTCGGAAGCAATAGGAGGTTCGAAAGACGGTTGAGCATTCTGAAGAAAAGAAAATGTCGTGACCGAGCATTCGTCTTAGGTAAGGTTATGAGGGAACTTATACATGATCAATGGTTGGTTAACGGAGGGTTGTCCGTTTTACCATTCGTTGGTGTTGATGAAGGTTGGGATTGGACAAAGGTGAATGAAGAGGAGCCTTTGGGGTATATGCTTTTGTACCGTTGGGGGCAGGATGATTAAGGACTTTGGGATGGACGGTAAGGGCCTAGACCAATGTTTGGTGCTTTCATCGACTCCTCATAAGAGCCACTTGCCGGAACAATGACTCGTTGAGGTTGTGCTATTGAGGTGAGCTGGACAGGAGGTGGTGGAATTGAGGGATGTTCGATGCGGCAGGGATAAGGTGTAAGTGGTAGCGATCAGTTTCATCAGCTGGGGCTGCCCAAGCTTGGGTATTCAGTTTGTGCTTGTAATTTGACTTTTTTTTTTCAAAAAAGTCGAGTGGGCAAAATTCTGCTTTGATATCGAAAGCCCATTAGTAAGGTTTAAATACTTAGTATGGTTTAAATCGTTATTCAATCAGTATAGTTTAGTAATCAGCATCATTAAACACATCAGCATAGTTTATATTGTTATTCCAAGTTATTTAACAGTTATGTTGTTAATTAGTTCTTCCAAGACTGCTTTTACTGGCTAGGAAATCGTGGCCTCACTGTTGCGTGTGACCTTACCGCAGGACTAATTGAGTTATGTTTTCTAATTTTCTTCTATCTTCCATTTTTGATCAGGGAGAAGTGGTTCTAAAGTCTGTTTGCTTCCTATTTAACAAATGTGGTTTTATCTAATGTTTGTTTTTCTTTCTTTCTTTCTTGTATATGATTTTCCGATTATAAACAAATAGTACAGTCATAGTTAATCTTAGTATAATGGTTTACCTTACTGTATATTATAATTAATTAAAAAATCTTTTTCCACAAAATAAGTTTTTCAAAAAACAAGTAAAGAACTCCATTAAACCAAAAATGAACAAAAATAGAATCAAATTATGTACCAAGCATACAACTTTCACAAATCAATATCAATAAGTAAATGAAAACAAACCAAACAGAAATTAAAATAAATAACAGAGTCAAAGTCAAAACGAGCAGAAATTAATATGAATAGGGTTCTAAACCCATATGTTTCCTAAAACCAGAATATAATTTGTACTTTACTGAAAAAAATCAAATGAATTTACTGATTTAAATGTTCATTGTCAGTTTATACATATGCTGATATTTATTCCTTAAAATCTTAGTTAATTTTTGATTTCTTAAGGTTATAAAAATGAAAACATTCAAAAGAATTGGAGAGATCTCGAAACATTTAAAATATCCTTGGAGAAATCTCGAAAATACTCTGAAGAGGGAATTCTTTCTCACGTACGTGAAATACTTCTCACGTACGTGTAAATTAACAAGCATAAGTGTATGAATTTTTTTTATAAGGAATGGTATCCTGGATGAATGTTGATCTCAGGGGCCTAAATTTTCGCTCTTTTTAGTGACCTAGATTTTTTATCAAATTTTTGCTCTTTTTATTGACCTAAATTTTGGCCCAAATTTTGCTCAAACCGAATTTTTGCTCTTTTTAGTAACCTAAATTTTGACCCAAATTTTGCTCAAACCGAATTTTCGCTCTTTTTAGTAACCTAAATTTTGACCCAAATTTTGCTCAAACCGAATTTTTGCTCTTTTTAGTAAACTGAATTTTGACCCAAATTTTGCTCAAACCGAATTTTTGCTCTTTAGTAACCTAAATTTTGACCCAAATTTTGCTGAAACCGAATTTTCGCTCTTTTTAGTAACCTAAATTTTGACCCAAATTTTGCTCAAACCGAATTTTTGCTCTTTTTAGTAACCTAAATTTTGACCCAAATTTTGCTCAAACCGAATTTTTGCTCTTTTTAGTAACCTAAATTTTGACCCAAATTTTGCTCAAACCGAATTTTTGCTCTTTTTAGTAAACTGAATTTTATTCAAACCAAATTTTCTCTTTCTCTAGTAACCTAAATTTTGTTCTAATCGAATTTTTGCTGTTTTTAGTGATCTAATTCCGGAAATTTTCTATTTTAGGGTTTTGAGTACCAAGGTTAAGGACTTTTTCCTCTCGCGTCTTGCGTGCAGGCATCATTATGATAATTGAGTTGTTTTTTAACAGTTTTGTGCATGTTCTATTATGCAGTGATGCAATTTTTTTTTTCAGTATATCTGAGTAACATATTTGAGGACATGGGTTTGGAGTTGTCATCTCCTTTATGTGAAATTTTAAGTTATCTTAAAGGAAGTGAAACAACAACACCGTTTAATCTCAAGGACACTCTGGAAAAATTATTCCAATGAAGTATTTTTGGTTTGGGATTTAATTTTGTTTTTTCTGTTTGTTTCTTTTTCAAGTCATAAACAGAGTTTTTACAAGTGTAAATTACCAAGGAGTAGGCCATTTTGTTTTGTGAGTGAAATAAAAGTGCATCAGTTATGATGAAGATATTAGTTGTTGACTTTTTCTGAATTTCTAAGTAATGTAGTCTCAAACCGATAATAAGTCTCAAATCATTTTTTTAATCTTTTTTTTATCATTTTTTAATCATTTTTTTTTTCATTTTTTTTTTCCCGAAGTTCAGCCTGGTGTCTTCAAGGCAATCTTCTAAGCCTTAGGAATAGGGAAGGAATGGATATAGGTTGTGTGAAAACGTCGGAATGTAACTTAGGCTATCAGTCCATTCCTAAAAGTTTCACTGAATTCTGATCGATCAGACCTATGTCGCTAGTATCAAACCTATGTCGCTTCAGACCTATGTTGCTAGGCTTCCCTTATAAAGTTAGAAGATGTAGTTGATTTGTTTTTGTCCTATACCAAATGTATAAACTATACTACAGAATATAATATAAACTTTATTTGGATCTTGTTTAAAAAGTCATGATCATTGCGACATTATATTTAGTTTCTAAACAATGTAAAACTACCGAAAATAATAAAACAATTTAACTTAGCATAAAGAGTGAGGCGTTCAGGAGGGGACAGCCCCTTTCATATACGGAATAATTTCTGTTCGTTTTAAGTTTTAATGTTGCTCCTTACTTTCAGTTTAAAAAAACTTATTTTGTTTTATTTAATACGCTATAAAAGTGGGTGATTTATCTATTTAATTCATTTAGTTATTTATTTAATCCTGTTCATTAACTTTTTTGCAATTGGTCGTGATGGTAGAAAAGAGACATCTCAAATAATTTATAAGTGTGGATGATAAATGTTGAATCTTTATTGTTTAAAAACATGAAGTTGTGAGACAGAGTCAAACTTTAGCGCAAAGAGTGAGGCCTTGAAGAGGGGACAGCCCCTTTCATATACGGAATAATTTCTGTTCGTTTTAAGTTCTAATGTCGCTCCTTGCTTTCAGTTAAAAAACTTATTTTTTTTTATTTAATTTCTGAACGTTTTTAATTAATACAGGTTTTGATTTTGGCTCACCGTACATGAATAATTAAAGCAAAATTTGCATATTCATTTTACTTTTATTAGGTTAACTGGCTTTCTCGAAAGTTGTTAAATTTTATTTACGAACGTTTTTATTAGTAACAAATATACGTAACTTACGAATTAACTTACGTAACGAACTTCTATATTCGTATATTTTTATTACCTATATTAGGGGGTTCATTCCCTAGTAAATACCTCGCTCTTTACGCTAAAGTTCGAATTTTGTTCCAATTCTTTAAATATTAATTAATTAAGGAATTAAGTCATCCTAAAAGACATATTTATTATATTTTCGACCATGCTGAACAAAATGAATATCTCAAAATTTTGATTCGGTTAATTTGGGAAAAAAATTAGCGTGGGAGGGGGCCTAGTTACCCTCCATTTTTTTGTCACTTAAAAAGGGAACTAGAACTTTTAATTTCCGTTCGAATGAGCCCTCCCACGATATTCTAGGACCACTGTGTCGATATGATCACCCCTGGAAAAAAAATAAAATAAACACGCATCTGTCATCTTTCTTCTGGCAAAAAATACAAAATTCCACATTTTTGCAGATATTTGCTTGAAACCTCTACAGTAGGGTTCTGTTGTACGCTGAACCTGATGGCGTGATTTTCATTAAGGCTCTATAACTTTTAGGGGGTGTTACCCCCTTTTTTCGAAAATCAGGCAAATTTTCTCATGCGCGTAACTTTTGATGGGTAAGACTAAACTTGATGAAATTTATATATTTGAAATCAGCATTAAAATCTGATTCTTTTGACGTATCTATTGGTATCAAAATTTCGTTTTTTAGAGTTTTGGTTAATATTGAGCTGGGTCACTCCTTACTTACACTTTGTTACCACAAACTGTTTGATTTAAGATACCCCGCCCATTTCCTAACGATAATCAATAATTACAAAATTTTAAAGGTTAAATTTATACTTTGTGGAACATATTGAGAATAAAATTCATTTTTGTTGTCTAAAAATTACCTTTCGAATTTTTATATGTAGCCATTTGCATTAGCAATGAAGCTTACGGAATGATTTATGGTGCTGAGGGACAAGGGGATCATTAAGAATGAAGTGTAGGGGGATCCAAGACGAGGGATATGAGATTTCAATAAGGATTAACATATATGGTGTCATCAAAGTGGAATATAGTTGATAAAAATATATATTTATTACATTGCCCAATTTCGGTTTTTATTTTTCAACTCTAACGTCATCGTTAGTAATTTTGGAATTTTTAAATTTTTACATAAAAATTGATAACTTTAATATACAACATATAAATATATTTATATGTTTAAATAGTTATAATTTCTCTTTTATTATCTGTTAATCTACAATATGTTAAATTTAAATTATTTACAATAAAGCTTTTCATAATAATTTTTGAAAGTAACAGTGACTATTTAAGAAAGTAGCGTTACGAAAAAGAAATGACCTGCTCTGTTTTCCTCTGATATCATTGGATTAATTAAATAACAAAAAACATTTTTTTTAAGATGAAAGTAAGGAACAACATTAAATCTTCAAACAAATAGTGGTTATTCCGTATATGAGGAGGACTGCCCGCTCCTCAACCCCCTCGCTCTATACGCTAAAGTCTTATAGTTCCTTAAAAAAAAGGGCATCCAAATTCAATGCTGCTTATGTTTCAGTAGTTGTTTTTAAAGAATTGGGACACAAAGTAAAAGTTTATCGTGAAGAGCGATAGTTTGAGGAGGGGGCGACCCCCCTCATATATAGAATGATTTTTGTTTGTTTTAAATTTTAATGTTACTCCTTACTTTCATAAAAAAAACTTGTTTTTTTTTTTATTTAATTTCTGATCGTTTTTCAGATCATGCACAAGCCTAACCAAGAGGATGGTTAGGTCAGAGGCGACGTTATAGCGTTGCCTATAGTACAGATCTATAAGGCTTTAATGTATTATTATTAATTTATTTATAATTATTTTTTTTTTTGCCACATTGTACTGAATTGGGAAGGGGGGTCGTATAAACTTCGGAAGGGGTTCATTCGATTGAAAATCAGAAGTTCTAGTGCCCTTTTTAAGATCTAAAAGTGTTCTGAGGGCAACCAGCCCCCCCCCCCCCAATGTCTTTTTTCTCCAAATGCATCATGTCAAACTTTTGAGATAGCCAATTTGTTCAAAATAGCCCGAATTGTTCAAACTAGTCAAAAGGTTTAATAGGTATACTCCCAGGGATGCCATGCGCCCAACCCCCGAGGCAAGGATTGTAATGTATACGGTTCGTTCTTTTTGTATGTAAGAAAAGGGAGAAGAGTTTCGATTCTATGTATGTTCGAAAAAGATAAGGGTATTAAGATGAAACTTGGGGGAATTTTGAGGGGCGTGTTCAAATAAATCAAAAGATACTATGTGTATCAAATTAATCGAAAATGCGTATCTGCCTCATCTCAAGAACGGCTGAGGGTATAAAGTTTGTATTTTCAGAGCATATTGAGGAGAATGTTAAAATGTGGTCAGGGGACAACCCGTCTCCCTCCTGTGCTCCTTTTAGATTTCCTCCCTCCAAAGATGTCTGATCAAAATTTTGCAATGCCATGTTGTTCAAAATCTTCCGAAGTAAAT